>NW_018744443.1:0-91773 GCF_001683475.1 Chenopodium quinoa | reverse complement strand
TTCATTGATTTCAAAAGCTTTTGTTTTGAATGTGTTTGACTTTCATTTGATTCAAAAACTTTTGTTTGAATGTGTTTGACTTTCTTTTGATTCAAAAAGTTTTGTTTGAACGTGTTTGACTGTATTAGGATGCACTAAGATTTGTTTGAATGTGTTTGACTTTTATTTGATTCATAAAGCTTTGTTTGAACGTGTTTGACTTTCATTTGATTCAAAAAAGCTCTGTTTGAAAGTGTTTAACTTTCGTTTGATTCAAGAAGCTTTGTTTGAATTTGTTTGAGTTTATTTCGATTCAAAAACATTTATTTGAATGTGTTTGACTCTCATTTGATTCAAAAAAGCTTTGTTTGAATGTGTTTGACATTCATTAGATTCAAAAAGGTTTGTTTGAATGTATTTGACTTTCATTTGATTCAAAAAGCTTTGATTGAATGTGTTTGACTGTATTTCGATCCAAAAAGCTTTGTTTTAACGAGTTTGACATTCATTTGATTCAAAAAAGCTATGTTTGAATGTGTTTGACTTTCATTTGATTTTTAAAGATTTATTTGAATGTTTTTGACTTTCATTTGATTTCAAAAGCTTTGTTTGAATGTGTTTGACTTTCATTTGATTCAAAAACTTTTGTTTGAATGTGTTTGACTTTCTTTTGATTCAAAAAGTTTTTGTTTGAACGTGTTTGACTGTATTAGGATGCACTAAGATTTGTTGGAATGTGTTTGACTTTTATTAGATTCAAAAAGCTTTATTAGAATGTAGTTGACTTTCATTTGATTCAAAAAGCTTTGTTTGAATGTGTTTGACTTTCTTTTGATTCTAAAAATTTTGTTTGAACGTGTTTGACTGTATTTGGATCCACTAAGATTTGTTTGAATGTGTTTGACTTTGATTTGATTCATAAAGCTATGTTTGAACGTGTTTGACTTTCATTTGATTCAAAAAGCTCTGTTTGAATGTGTTTAACTTTCGTTTGATTCAAGAAGCTTTGTTTGAATGTGTTTGAGTTTATTTCGATTTAAAAACATATATTTGAATGTGTTTGACTCTCATTAGATTCAAATAGCTTTGTTTGAATGTATTTGACTTTCATTTGATTCAAAAAAGCTTTGTTTGAATATGTTTGACTTTCATTTGATTCAAAAACTTTTATTTGAATGTGTTTGACTTTTCTTTTGATTCAAAAAATTTTGTTTGAACGTGTTTGACTGTATTAGGATCCACTAAGATTTGTTTGAATGTGTTTGACTTTTATTTGATTCATAAAGCTTTGTTTGAACGTGTTTGACTTTCATTAGATTCAAAAAGCTCTGTTTGAAAGTGTTTAACTTTCGTTTGATTCAAGAAGCTTTGTTTGAATGTGTTTGAGTTTATTTCGATTCAAAAACATTTATTTGAATGTGTTTGACTCTCATTTGATTTAAAAAGCTTTGTTTTTGAATATGTTTGACATTCATTCGATTCAAAAAGCTTTGTTTGAACGAATTTGACATTCATTTGATTCAAAAAGCTATGTTTGAATGTGTTTGACTTTCATTTGATTTTTAAAGATTTGTTTTAATGTGTTTGACTTTTATTTGATTCAAAAAGCTTATTTGAATGTGTTGGACACTCTATATATTCAAAAAGTTTTGTTTAAATATGTTTGACTGTATTTCGATCCAAAAAGATTTGTTTGAATGTGTTTGACTTTCATTAGATTCATAAATCATTGTTCGAACGTGTTTGACTTTCATTTGATTCAAAAAGCTTTGTTTGAATGTGTTTGACTTTCATTACATTCAAAAAGCTTTGTTTGAATGTGTTCAACATTCATTTGATTTTTGAAAGATTTGTTTTAATGTGTTTGACTTTCATTTGATTCAAAAACTTGTTTGAATGTGTTTAATTTTCTTTTGATTCAAAAAGCTTAATTTGAATTTGTTTTACTTTATTTTGATTCATAAAGCTTTGTTTGAACGTGTTTGACTTTCATTTGATTCAAAAAGCTCTGTTTGAAAGTGTTTAACTTTCGTTTGATTCAAGAAGCTTTGTTTGAATGTGTTTGAGTTTATTTCGATTCAAAAACATTTCTTTGAATGTGTTTGACTCTCATTCGATTCAAAAAGCTTTGTTTGAATGTGTTTGACATTCATTCGATTCAAAAAGCTTTGTTTGAATGTGTTTGACTTTCATTTGATTCAAAAAGCTTTGGTTGAATGTGTATGACTGTATTTCGATCCAAAAAGATTTGTTTGAATGTGTTTGAGTTTCATTTGATTCAAAAAGCTTTGTTTGAACGAATTTGACATTCATTTGATTCAAAAAGCTATGTTTGAATGTGTTTGACTTTCATTTGATTTTTAAAGATTTGTTTTAATGTGTTTGACTTTTATTTGATTCAAAAAGCTTATTTGAATGTGTTTGACACTCTATATATTCAAAAAGTTTTGTTTAAATATGTTTGACTGTATTTCGATCCTAAAAGATTTGTTTGAATGTGTTTGACTTTCATTAGATTCATAAAGCATTGTTTGAACGTGTTTGACTTTCATTTGATTCAAAAATCTTTGTTTGAATGTGTTTGACTTTCATTACATTCAAAAAGCTTTGTTTGAATGTGTTCAACTTTCGTTTGATTTTGAAAGATTTGCTTTAATGTGTTAGACTTTCATTTGATTCAAAAACTTGTTTAAATGTGTTTAACTTTCTTTTGATTCAAAAAGCTTAATTTGAATTTGTTTTACTTTATTTCGATTCAAAAAGAATTGTTTGAATGTGTTTAACTTTCATTAGATTCAAAAAGCTTTGTTTGTATGTATTTCACTTTCATTTGATTTCAAAAGCCTTGTTTGAATGTGTTTGACTTTCATTTGATTCAAAAACTTTTGTTTGAATGTGTTTGACTTTCTTTTGATTCAAAAAGTTTTGTTTGAACGTGTTTGACTGTAATAGGATGCACTAAGATTTGTTTGAATGTGTTTGACTTTTACTTGATTCATAAAGCTTTGTTTGAACGTGTTTGACTTTAATTTGAATCAAAAAGCTCTGTTTGAATGTGTTTAACTTTCATTTGATTCAAGAAGCTTTGTTTGAATGTGTTTGAGTTTATTTCGATTCAAAAACATTTATTTGAATGTGTTTGACTCTCATTTGATTCAAAAAGCTTTGTTTGAATTTGTTTGACATTCATTCGATTCAAAAAGCTTTGTTTGAATGTATTTGACTTTCATTTGATTCAAAAAGCTTTTATTGAATGTGTTTGACTGTATTTCGATCCAAAAAGATTTTTTTGAATGTATTTGGGTTTCATTTGATTCAAAAAGCTTTGTTTGAACGAATTTGACATTCATTTGATTCAAAAAGCTATGTTTGAATGTGTTTGACTTTCATTTGATTTTTAAAGATTTGTTTTAATGTGTTTGAATTTTATTTGATTCAAAAAGATTATTTGAATGTGTTTGACACTCTATATATTCAAAAAGTTTTGTTTAAATATGTTTAACTGTATTTCGATCCAAAAAGATTTGTTATAATGTGTTTGACTTTCATTAGATTCATAAAGCATTGTTGAACGTGTTTGACTTTCATTTGATTCAAAAAGAATTGTTTGAATGTGTTTGACTTTCATTTCATTCAAAAAGCTTTGTTTGAATGTGTTCAACTTTCAATTGATTTTGAAAGATTTGCTTTAATGTGTTAGACTTTCATTTGATTCAAAAACTTGTTTAAATGTGTTTAACTTTCATTTGATTTTTAAAGATTTGTTTTAATGTGTTTGACTATCATTTGATTTTTAAAGATTTGTTTTGATGTGTTTGACTTTCATTTGATTCAAAAACTTGTTTGAATGTGTTTAACTTTCTTTTGTTTCAAAAAGCTTAATTTGAATTTGTTTTACTTTATTTCGATTCAAAAAGAACTGTTTGAATGTGTTTAACTTTTATTAGATTCAAAAAGCTTTGTTCGAATGTATTTCACTTTCATTTGATTTCAAAAGCTTTGTTTGAATGTGTTTGACTATCATTTGATTCAAAAACTTTTGTTTGAATGTGTCTGACTTTCTTTTGATTCAAAAAAGTTTTGTTTGAACGTGTTTGACTGTATTAGGATGCACTAAAATTTGTTTGAATGTGTTTGTTTTTTATTTGATTCATAAAGCTTTGTTTGAACGTGTTTGACTTTCATTTGATTCAAAAAGCTCTGTTTGAATGTGTTTGAGATTATTTCGATTTAAAAACATATATTTGAATGTGTTTGACTCTCATTTGATTCAAAAAGCTTTGTTTGAATGTGTTTGACATTCATTAGATTCAAAAAGCTTTGTTGGAATGTATTTGACTTTCATTTGATTCAAAAAGCTTTGTTTGAATGTGTTTGACTTTCTTTTGATTCTAAAAATTTTGTTTGAACGTGTTTGACTGTATTTGGATCCACTAAGATTTGTTTGAATGTGTTTGACTTTTATTTGATTCAGAAAGCTTTGTTTGAACGTGTTTACCTTTCATTTGACTCAAAAAGCTCTGTTTGAAAGTGTTTAACTTTCGTTTGATTCAAGAAGCTTTGTTTGAATGTGTTTGAGTTTATTTCGATTCAAAAACATTTATTTGAATGTGTTTGACTCTCATTTGATTCAAAAAGCTTTGTTTGAATGTGTTTGACATTCATTCGATTCAAAAAGCTTTGTTTGAATGTATTTGACTTTCATTTAATTCAAAATGCTTTGATTGAATGTGTTTGACTTTTACTTGATTCATAAAGCTTTGTTTGAACGTGTTTGACTTTCATTTGAATCAAAAAGCTCTGTTTGAATGTGTTTAACTTTCATTTGATTCAAGAAGCTTTGTTTGAATGTGTTTGAGTTTATTTCGATTCAAAAACATTTATTTGAATGTGTTTGACTCTCATTTGATTCAAAAAGCTTTGTTTGAATGTGTTTGACATTCATTAGATTCAAAAAGCTTTGTTGGAATGTATTTGACTTTCATTTGATTCAAAAAGCTTTGTTTGAATGTGTTTGACTTTCTTTTGATTCTAAAAATTTTGTTTGAACGTGTTTGACTGTATTTGGATCCACTAAGATTTGTTTGAATGTGTTTGACTTTTATTTGATTCAGAAAGCTTTGTTTGAACGTGTTTACCTTTCATTTGACTCAAAAAGCTCTGTTTGAAAGTGTTTAACTTTCGTTTGATTCAAGAAGCTTTGTTTGAATGTGTTTGAGTTTATTTCGATTCAAAAACATTTATTTGAATGTGTTTGACTCTCATTTGATTCAAAAAGCTTTGTTTGAATGTGTTTGACATTCATTCGATTCAAAAAGCTTTGTTTGAATGTATTTGACTTTCATTTAATTCAAAATGCTTTGATTGAATGTGTTTGACTTTTACTTGATTCATAAAGCTTTGTTTGAACGTGTTTGACTTTCATTTGAATCAAAAAGCTCTGTTTGAATGTGTTTAACTTTCATTTGATTCAAGAAGCTTTGTTTGAATGTGTTTGAGTTTATTTCGATTCAAAAACATTTATTTGAATGTGTTTGACTCTCATTTGATTCAAAAAGCTTTGTTTGAATGTGTTTGACATTCATTAGATTCAAAAAGCTTTGTTGGAATGTATTTGACTTTCATTTGATTCAAAAAGCTTTGTTTGAATGTGTTTGACTTTCTTTTGATTCTAAAAATTTTGTTTGAACGTGTTTGACTGTATTTGGATCCACTAAGATTTGTTTGAATGTGTTTGACTTTTATTTGATTTAGAAAGCTTTGTTTGAACGTGTTTGACTTTCATTTGACTCAAAAAGCACTGTTTGAAAGTGTTTAACTTTCGTTTGATTCAAGAAGCTTTGTTTGAATGTGTTTGAGTTTATTTCGATTCAAAAACATTTATTTGAATGTGTTTGACTCTCATTTGATTCAAAAAGCTTTGTTTGAATGTGTTTGACATTCATTCGATTCAAAAAGCTTTGTTTGAATGTATTTGACTTTCATTTAAATCAAAATGCTTTGATTGAATGTGTTTGACTTTTACTTGATTCATAAAGCTTTGTTTGAACGTGTTTGACTTTCATTTGAATCAAAAAGCTCTGTTTGAATGTGTTTAACTTTCATTTGATTCAAGAAGCTTTGTTTGAATGTGTTTGAGTTTATTTCGATTCAAAAACATTTATTTGAATGTGTTTGACTCTCATTTGATTCAAAAAGCTTTGTTTGAATTTGTTTGACATTCATTCGATTCAAAAAGCTTTGTTTGAATGTATTTGACTTTCATTTGATTCAAAAAGCTTTGATTGAATGTGTTTGACTGTATTTCGATCCAAAAAGATTTTTTTGAATGTATTTGAGTTTCATTTGATTCAAAAAGCTTTGTTTGAACGAATTTGACATTCATTTGATTCAAAAAGCTATGTTTGAATGTGTTTGACTTTCATTTGATTTTTAAAGATTTGTTTTAATGTGTTTGAATTTTATTTGATTCAAAAAGATTATTTGAATGTGTTTGACACTCTATATATTCAAAAAGTTTTGTTTAAATATGTTTGACTGTATTTCGATCCAAAAAGATTTGTTATAATGTGTTTGACTTTCATTAGATTCATAAAGCATTGTTTGAACGTGTTTGACTTTCATTTGATTCAAAAAGAATTGTTTGAATGTGTTTGACTTTCATTTCATTCAAAAAGCTTTGTTTGAATGTGTTTGACTTTCATTTGATTTTTAAAGATTTGTTTTAATGTGTTTGACTATCATTTGATTTTTAAAGATTTGTTTTGATGTGTTTGACTTTCATTTGATTCAAAAACTTGTTTGAATGTGTTTAACTTTCTTTTGATTCAAAAACCTTAATTTTAATTTGTTTTACTTTATTTCGATTCAAAAAGAATTGTTTTAATGTGTTTAACTTTTATTAGATTCAAAAAGCTTTGTTCGAATGTATTTCACTTTCAGTTGATTTCAAAAGCTTTGTTTGAATGTGTTTGACTATCATTTGATTCAAAAACTTTTGTTTGAATGTTTCTGACTTTCTTTTGATTCAAAAAGTTTTGTTTGAACGTGTTTGACTGTATTAGGATGCACTAAAATTTGTTTGAATGTGTTTGTTTTTTATTTGATTCATAAAGCTTTGTTTGAACGTGTTTGACTTTCATTTGATTCAAAAAGCTCTGTTTGGAAGTGTTTAACTTTCGTTTGATTCAAGAAGCTTTGTTTGAATGTGTTTGAGTTTATTTCGATTCAAAAACATTTATTTGAATGTGTTTGACTCTCATTTGATTCAAAAAGCTTTGTTTGAATTTGTTTGACATTCATTCGATTTAAAAAGCTTTGTTTGAATGTATTTGACTTTCATTTGATTCAAAAAGCTTTGATTGAATGTGTTTGACTGTATTTCGATCCAAAAAGATTTTTTTGAATGTATTTGGATTTCATTTGATTCAAAAAGCTTTGTTTGAACGAATTTGACATTCATTTGATTCAAAAAGCTATGTTTGAATGTGTTTGACTTTCATTTGATTTTTAAAGATTTGTTTTAATGTGTTTGAATTTTATTTGATTCAAAAAGATTATTTGAATGTGTTTGACACTCTATATATTCAAAAAGTTTTGTTTAAATATGTTTGACTGTATTTCGATCCAAAAAGATTTGTTATAATGTGTTTGACTTTCATTAGATTCATAAAGCATTGTTTGAACGTGTTTGACTTTCATTTGATTCAAAAAGAATTGTTTGAATGTGTTTGACTTTCATTTCATTCAAAAAGCTTTGTTTGAATGTGTTTGACTTTCATTTGATTTTTAAAGATTTGTTTTAATGTGTTTGACTATCATTTGATTTTTAAAGATTTGTTTTGATGTGTTTGACTTTCATTTGATTCAAAAACTTGTTTGAATGTGTTTAACTTTCTTTTGATTCAAAAAGCTTAATTTGAATTTGTTTTACTTTATTTCGATTCAAAAAGAACTGTTTGAATGTGTTTAACTTTTATTAGATTCAAAAAGCTTTGTTCGAATGTATTTCACTTTCATTTGATTTCAAAAGCTTTGTTTGAATGTGTTTGACTATCATTTGATTCAAAAACTTTTGTTTGAATGTGTCTGACTTTCTTTTGATTCAAAAAGTTTTGTTTGAACGTGTTTGACTGTATTAGGATGCACTAAAATTTGTTTGAATGTGTTTGACTTTTATTTGATTCGTAAAGCTTTGTTTGAACGTGTTTGACTTTCATTTGATTCAAAAAGCTCTGTTTGAATGTGTTTAACTTTCGCTTCATTCAAGAAGCTTTGTTTGAATGTGTTTGAGATTATTTCGATTTTAAAACATATATTTGAATGTGTTTGACTCTCGTTTGATTCAAAAAGCTATGTTTGAATGTGTTTGACTTTCATTTGATTTTTAAAGATTTGTTTTAATGTGTTTGAATTTTATTTGATTCAAAAAGATTATTTGAATGTGTTTGACACTCTATATATTCAAAAAGTTTTGTTTAAATATGTTTGACTGTATTTCGATCCAAAAAGATTTGTTATAATGTGTTTGACTTTCATTAGATTCATAAAGCATTGTTTGAACGTGTTTGACTTTCATTTGATTCAAAAAGAATTGTTTGAATGTGTTTGACTTTCATTTCATTCAAAAAGCTTTGTTTGAATGTGTTTGACTTTCATTTGATTTTTAAAGATTTGTTTTAATGTGTTTGACTATCATTTGATTTTTAAAGATTTGTTTTGATGTGTTTGACTTTCATTTGATTCAAAAACTTGTTTGAATGTGTTTAACTTTCTTTTGATTCAAAAAGCTTAATTTGAATTTGTTTTACTTTATTTCGATTCAAAAAGAACTGTTTGAATGTGTTTAACTTTTATTAGATTCAGAAAGCTTTGTTCGAATGTATTTCACTTTCATTTGATTTCAAAAGCTTTGTTTGAATGTGTTTGACTATCATTTGATTCAAAAACTTTTGTTTGAATGTGTCTGACTTTCTTTTGATTCAAAAAGTTTTGTTTGAACGTGTTTGACTGTATTAGGATGCACTAAAATTTGTTTGAATGTGTTTGACTTTTATTTGATTCGTAAAGCTTTGTTTGAACGTGTTTGACTTTCATTTGATTCAAAAAGCTCTGTTTGAATGTGTTTAACTTTCGCTTCATTCAAGAAGCTTTGTTT
The DNA here is from genome assembly GCF_001683475.1 of Chenopodium quinoa. Lineage (NCBI taxonomy): Eukaryota > Viridiplantae > Streptophyta > Magnoliopsida > Caryophyllales > Amaranthaceae > Chenopodium > Chenopodium quinoa. Next base: position 82,637 of record NW_018744443.1, on the reverse strand, counting down.
GAATGTGTTTGAGATTATTTCGATTTTAAAACATATATTTGAATGTGTTTGACTCTCGTTTGATTCAAAAAGCTTTGTTTGAATGTGTTTGACATTCATTAGATTCAAAAAGCTTTGTTTGAATGTATTTGACTTTCATTTGATTTAAAAAGCTTTGTTTGAATGTGTTTGACTTCCATTTGATTCAAAAACTTTTGTTTGAATGTGTTTGACTTTCTTTTGATTCAAAAAATTTTGTTTGAACTTGTTTGACTGTATTTGGATCCACTAAGATTTGTTTGAATGTGTTTGACTTTTATTTGATTCATAAAGCTATGTTTGAATGTGTTTGACTTTCATTTGATTCAAAAAGCTCTGTTTGAAAGTGTTTAACTTTCTTTTGATTCAAAAAGCTTTGTTTGAATGTGTTTGACATTCATTCGATTCTAAAAGCTTTGTTTGAATGAATTTGACTTTCATTTGATTCTAAAAGCTTTGATTGAATGTGTTTGACTGTATTTCGATCCAAAAAGATTTGTTTGAATGTGTTTGAGTTTCATTTGATTCAAAAAGCTTTGTTTGAACGAGTTTGACATTCATTTGATTCAAAAAGCTATGTTTGAATGTGTTTGACTTTCATTTGATTTTTAAAGATTTGTTTTAATGTGTTTGACTTTTATTTGATTCAAAAAGCTTATTTGAATGTGTTTGACACTCTATATATTCAAAAAGTTTTGTTTAAATATGTTTGACTATATTTCGATCCAAAAAGATTTGTTTGAATGTGTTTGACTTTCATTAGATTCATAAAGCATTGTTTGAACGTGTTTGACTTTCATTTGATTCAAAAAGCTTTGTTTGAATGTGTTTGACTTTCATTACATTCAAAAAGCTTTGTTTGAATTTGTTCAACTTTCATTTGATTTCGAAAGATTTGTTTTAATGTGTTTGACTTTCATTTGATTCAAAAACTTGTTTGAATGTGTTTAACTTTCTTTTGATTCAAAAAGCTTAATTTGAATTTGTTTTACTTTATTTCGATTCAAAAAGAATTGTTTGAACGTGTTTGACTTTCATTTGATTCAAAAAGCTCTGATTGAAAGTGTTTAACTTTCGTTTGATTCAAGAAGCTTTGTTTGAATGTGTTTGAGTTTATTTCGATTCAAAAACATTTATTTGAATGTGTTTGACTCTCATTTGATTCAAAAAGCTTTGTTTGAATGTGCTTGACATTCATTTCGATTCAAAAAGCTTTGTTTGAATGTATTTAACTTTCATTTGATTCAAAAAGCTTTGATTGAATGTGTTTGAATGTATTTCGATCCAAAAAGATTTGTTTGAACGTGTTTGAGTTTCATTTGATTCAAAAAGCTTTGTTTGAACGAATTTGACATTCATTTGATTCAAAAAGCTATGTTTGAATGTGTTTGACTTTCATTTGATTTTTAAAGATTTGTTTTAATGTGTTTGACTTTTATTTGATTCAAAAAGCTTATTTGAATGTGTTTGACACTCTATATATTCAAAAAGTTTTGTTTAAATATGTTTGACTGTATTTCGATCCAAAAAGATTTGTTTGAATGTGTTTGACTTTCATTAGATTCATAAAGCATTGTTTGAACGTGTTTGACTTTCATTTGATTCAAAAAGCTTTGTTTGAATGTGTTTGACTTTCATTACATTCAAAAAGCTTTGTTTGAATGTGTTCAACTTTCATTTGATTTTGAAATCTTTGTTTTAATTTGTTTGACTTTCATTTGATTCAAAAACTTGTTTGAATGTGTTTAACTTTCTTTTGATTCAAAAAGCTTAATTTGAATTTGTTTTACTTTATTTCGATTCCAAAAGAATTGTTTGAATGTGTTTAACTTTCATTATATTCAAAAAGCTTTGTTTTAATGTATTTCACTTTCATTTGATTTCAAAAGCTTTGTTTGAATGTGTTTGACTTTCATTTGATTCAAAAACTTTTGTTTGAATGTGTATGACTTTCTTTTGATTCAAAAAGTTTTGTTTGAACGTGTTTGATTGTATTAGGATGCACTAAGATTTGTTTGAATGTGTTTGACTTTTATTTGATTCATAAAGCTTTGTTTGAACGTGTTTGACTTTCATTTGATTTAAAAAGCTCTGTTTGAATGTGTTTAACTTTCGTTTGATTCAAGTACTTTGATTTGAATGTGTTTGAGTTTATTTCGATTTAAAAACATATATTTGAATGTGTTTGACTCTCATTTGATTCAAAAAGCTTTGTTTGAATGTGTTTGACATTCATTAGATTCAAAAAGCTTTGTTTGAATGTATTTGACTTTCATTTGATTCAAAAAGCTTTGTTTGAATATGTTTGACTTTCATTTGATTCAAAAACTTTTGTTTGAATGTGTTTGACTATCTTTTGATTCCAAAAATTTTGTTTGAACGTGTTTGACTGTATTTGGATCCACTAAGATTTGTTTCAATGTGTTTGACTTTTATTTGATTCATAAAGCTTTGTTTGAACGTGTTTGACTTTCATTTGATTCAAAAAGCTCTGCTTGAAAGTGTTTAACTTTCGTTTGATTCAAGAAGCTTTGTTTGAATGTGTTTGAGTTTATTTCGATTCAAAAACATTTATTTGAATGTGTTTGACTCTTATTTGATTCAAAAAGCTTTGTTTGAATGTGTTTGACATTGATTCGATTCAAAAAGCTTTGTTTGAATGTATTTGACTTTCATTTGATTCAAAAAGCTTTGATTGAATGCGTTTGACTGTATTTCGATCCAAAAATATTTGTTTGAATGTGTTTGAGTTTCATTTGATTCAAAAAGCTTTGTTTGAACGAATTTGACATTCATTTGATTCAAAAAGCTATGTTTGAATGTGTTTGACTTTCATTTGATTTTTAAAGATTTGTTTTAATGTGTTTGACTTTTATTTGATTCAAAAAGCTTATTTGAATGTGTTTGACACTCTATATATTCAAAAAGTTTTGTTTAAATATGTTTGACTGTATTTTGATCCAAAAAGATTTGTTTTAATGTGTTTGACTTTCATTAGATTCATAAAGCATTGTTTGAACGTGTTTGACTTTCATTTGATTCAAAAAGCTTTGTTTGAATGTGTTTGACTTTCATTACATTCAAAAAGCTTTGTTTGAATGTGTTCAACTTTCATTTGATTTTGAAATCTTTGTTTTAATTTGTTTGACTTTCATTTGATTCAAAAACTTGTTTGAATGTGTTTAACTTTCTTTTGATTCAAAAAGCTTAATTTGAATTTGTTTTACTTTATTTCGATTCAAAAAGAATTGTTTGAATGTGTTTAACTTTCATTATATTCAAAAAGCTTTGTTTGAATGTATTTCACTTTCATTTGATTTCAAAAGCTTTGTTTGAATGTGTTTGACTTTCATTTGATTCAAAAACTTTTGTTTGAATGTGTATGACTTTCTTTTGATTCAAAAAGTTTTGTTTGAACGTGTTTGACTGTATTAGGATGCACTAAGATTTGTTTGAATGTGTTTGACTTTTATTTGATTCATCAAGCTTTGTTTGAACGTGTTTGACTTTCATTTGATTCAAAAAGCTCTGTTTGAATGTGTTTAACTTTCGTTTGATTCAAGAAGCTTTGATTTGAATGTGTTTGAGTTTATTTCGATTTAAAAACATATATTTGAATGTGTTTGACTCTCATTTGATTCAAAAAGCTTTGTTTGAATGTGTTTGACATTCATTAGATTCAAAAAGCTTTGTTTGAATGTATTTGACTTTCATTTGATTCAAAAAGCTTTGTTTGAATATGTTTGACTTTCATTTGATTCAAAAACTTTTGTTTGAATGTGTTTGACTATCTTTTGATTCCAAAAATTTTGTTTGAACGTGTTTGACTGTATTTGGTTCCACTAAGATTTGTTTGAATGTGTTTGACTTTTATTTGATTCATAAAGCTTTGTTTGAACGTGTTTGACTTTCATTTGATTCAAAAAGCTCTGCTTGAAAGTGTTTAACTTTCGTTTGATTCAAGAAGCTTTGTTTGAATGTGTTTGAGTTTATTTCGATTCAAAAACATTTATTTGAATGTGTTTGACTCTTATTTGATTCAAAAAGCTTTGTTTGAATGTGTTTGACATTGATTCGATTCAAAAAGCTTTGTTTGAATGTATTTGACTTTCATTTGATTCAAAAAGCTTTGATTGAATGTGTTTGACTGTATTTCGATCAAAAAAGATTTGTTTGAACGTGTTTGAGTTTCATTTGATTCAAAAAGCTTTGTTTGAACGAATTTGACATTCATTTGATTCAAAAAGCTATGTTTGAATGTGTTTGACTTTCATTTGATTTTTAAAGATTTGTTTTAATGTGTTTGACTTTTATTTGATTCAAAAAGCTTATTTGAATGTGTTTGACACTCTATATATTCAAAAAGTTTTGTTTAAATATGTTTGACTGTATTTCGATCCAAAAAGATTTGTTTGAATGTGTTTGACTTTCATTAGATTCATAAAGCATTGTTTGAACGTGTTTGACTTTCATTTGATTCAAAAAGCTTTGTTTGAATGTGTTTGACTTTCATTACATTCAAAAAGCTTTGTTTGAATGTGTTCAACTTTCATTTGATTTTGAAATCTTTGTTTTAATTTGTTTGACTTTCATTTGATTAAAAAACTTGTTTGAATGTGTTTAACTTTCTTTTGATTCAAAAAGCTTAATTTGAATTTGTTTTACTTTATTTCGATTCAAAAAGAATTGTTTGAATGTGTTTAACTTTCATTATATTCAAAAAGCTTTGTTTGAATGTATTTCACTTTCATTTGATTTCAAAAGCTTTGTTTGAATGTGTTTGACTTTCATTTGATTCAAAAACTTTTGTTTGAATGTGTATGACTTTCTTTTGATTCAAAAAGTTTTGTTTGAACATGTTTGACTGTATTAGGATGCACTAAGATTTGTTTGAATGTGTTTGACTTTTATTTGATTCATCAAGCTTTGTTTGAACGTGTTTGACTTTCATTTGATTCAAAAAGCTCTGTTTGAATGTGTTTAACTTTCGTTTGATTCAAGAAGCTTTGATTTGAATGTGTTTGAGTTTATTTCGATTTAAAAACATATATTTGAATGTGTTTGACTCTCATTTGATTCAAAAAGCTTTGTTTGAATGTGTTTGACATTCATTAGATTCAAAAAGCTTTGTTTGAATGTATTTGACTTTCATTTGATTCAAAAAGCTTTGTTTGAATATGTTTGACTTTCATTTGATTCAAAAACTTTTGTTTGAATGTGTTTGACTATCTTTTGATTCCAAAAATTTTGTTTGAACGTGTTTGACTGTATTTGGATCCACTAAGATTTGTTTGAATGTGTTTGACTTTTATTTGATTCATAAAGCTTTGTATGAACGTGTTTGACTTTCATTTGATTCAAAAAGCTCTGTTTGAAAGTGTTTAACTTTCGTTTGATTCAAGAAGCTTTGTTTGAATGTGTTTGAGTTTATTTCGATTCAAAAACATTTATTTGAATGTGTTTGACTCTTATTTGATTCAAAAAGCTTTGTTTGAATGTGTTTGACATTGATTTGATTCAAAAAGCTTTGTTTGAATGTATTTGACTTTCATTTGATTCAAAAAGCTTTGATTGAATGTGTTTGACTGTATTTCGATCCAAAAAGATTTGTTTGAACGTGTTTGAGTTTCATTTGATTCAAAAAGCTTTGTTTGAACGAATTTGACATTCATTTGATTCAAAAAGCTATGTTTGAATGTGTTTGACTTTCATTTGATTTTTAAAGATTTGTTTTAATGTGTTTGACTTTTATTTGATTCAAAAAGCTTATTTGAATGTGTTTGACACTCTATATATTCAAAAAGTTTTGTTTAAATATGTTTGACTGTATTTCGATCCAAAAAGATTTGTTTGAATGTGTTTGACTTTCATTAGATTCATAAAGCATTGTTTGAACGTGTTTGACTTTCATTTGATTCAAAAAGCTTTGTTTGAATGTGTTTGACTTTCATTACATCAAAAAGCTTTGTTTGAATGTGTTCAACTTTCATTCAATTTTGAAATCTTTGTTTAAATTTGTTAGACTTTCATTTGATTCAAAAACTTGTTTGAATGTGTTTAACTTTCTTTTGATTCAAAAAGCTTAATTTGAATTTGTTTTACTTTATTTCGATTCAAAAAGAATTGTTTGAATGTGTTTAACTTTCATTATATTCAAAAAGCTTTGTTTGAATGTATTTCACTTTCATTTGATTTCAAAAGCTTTGTTTGAATGTGTTTGACTTTCATTTGATTCAAAAACTTTTGTTTGAATGTGTATGACTTTCTTTTGATTCAAAAAGTTTTGTTTGAACGTGTTTGACTGTATTAGGATGCACTAAGATTTGTTTGAATGTGTTTGACTTTTATTTGATTCATCAAGCTTTGTTTGAACGTGTTTGACTTTCATTTGATTCAAAAAGCTCTGTTTGAATGTGTTTAACTTTCGTTTGATTCAAGAAGCTTTGATTTGAATGTGTTTGAGTTTATTTCGATTTAAAAACATTTATTTGAATGTGTTTGACTCTCATTTGATTCAAAAAGCTTTGTTTGAATGTGTTTGACATTCATTAGATTCAAAAAGCTTTGTTTGAATGTATTTGACTTTCATTTGATTCAAAAAGCTTTGTTTGAATATGTTTGACTTTCATTTGATTCAAAAACTTTTGTTTGAATGTGTTTGACTATCTTTTGATTCCAAAAATTTTGTTTGAACGTGTTTCACTGTATTTGGATCCACTAAGATTTGTTTGAATGTGTTTGACTTTCATTAGATTCATAAAGCATTGTTTGAACGTGTTTGACTTTCATTTGATTCAAAAAGCTTTGTTTGAATGTGTTTGACTTTCATTACATCAAAAAGCTTTGTTTGAATGTGTTCAACTTTCATTCGATTTTGAAATCTTTGTTTTAATTTGTGTGACTTTCATTTGATTCAAAAACTTGTTTGAATGTGTTTAACTTTCTTTTGATTCAAAAAGCTTAATTTGAATTTGTTTTACTTTATTTCGATTCAAAAAGAATTGTTTGAATGTGTTTAACTTTCATTATATTCAAAAAGCTTTGTTTGAATGTATTTCACTTTCATTTGATTTCAAAAGCTTTGTTTGAATGTGTTTGACTTTCATTTGTTTTAAAAACTTTTGTTTGAATGTGTATGACTTTCTTTTGATTCAAAAAGTTTTGTTTGAACGTGTTTGACTGTATTAGGATGCACTAAGATTTGTTTGAATGTGTTTGACTTTTATTTGATTCAAAAACTTTTGTTTGAATGTGTTTGACTATCTTTTGATTCCAAAAATTTTGTTTGAACGTGTTTCACTGTATTTGGATCCACTAAGATTTGTTTGAATGTGTTTAACTTTCATTAGATTCATAAAGCATTGTTTGAACGTGTTTGACTTTCATTTGATTCAAAAAGCTTTGTTTGAATGTGTTTGACTTTCATTACATCAAAAAGCTTTGTTTGAATGTGTTCAACTTTCATTCGATTTTGAAATCTTTGTTTTAATTTGTGTGACTTTCATTTGATTCAAAAACTTGTTTGAATGTGTTTAACTTTCTTTTGATTCAAAAAGCTTAATTTGAATTTGTTTTACTTTATTTCGATTCAAAAAGAATTGTTTGAATGTGTTTAACTTTCATTATATTCAAAAAGCTTTGTTTGAATGTATTTCACTTTCATTAGATTTCAAAAGCTTTGTTTGAATGTGTTTGACTTTCATTTGTTTTAAAAACTTTTGTTTGAATGTGTATGACTTTCTTTTGATTCAAAAAGTTTTGTTTGAACGTGTTTGACTGTATTCGGATGCACTAAGATTTGTTTGAATGTGTTTGACTTTTATTTGATTCATCAAGCTTTGTTTGAACGTGTTTGACTTTCATTTGATTCAAAAAGCTCTGTTTGAATGTGTTTAACTTTCGTTTGATTCAAGAAGCTTTGATTTGAATGTGTTTGAGTTTATTTCGATTTAAAAACATATATTTGAATGTGTTTGACTCTTATTTGATTCAAAAAGCTTTGTTTGAATGTGTTTGACATTCATTAGATTCAAAAAGCTTTGTTTGAATGTATTTGACTTTCATTTGATTCAAAAAGCTTTGTTTGAATATGTTTGACTTTCATTTGATTCAAAAACTTTTGTTTGAATGTGTTTGACTATCTTTTGATTCCAAAAATTTTGTTTGAACGTGTTTGACTGTATTTGGATCCACTAAGATTTGTTTGAATGTGTTTGACTTTTATTTGATTCATAAAGCTTTGTTTGAACGTGTTTGACTTTCATTTGATTCAAAAAGCTCTGCTTGAAAGTGTTTAACTTTCGTTTGATTCAAGAAGCTTTGTTTGAATGTGTTTGAGTTTATTTCGATTCAAAAACATTTATTTGAATGTGTTTGACTCTTATTTGATTCAAAAAGCTTTGTTTGAATGTGTTTGACATTGATTCGATTCAAAAAGCTTTGTTTGAATGTATTTGACTTTCATTTGATTCAAAAAGCTTTGATTGAATGCGTTTGACTGTATTTCGATCCAAAAATATTTGTTTGAATGTGTTTGAGTTTCATTTGATTCAAAAAGCTTTGTTTGAACGAATTTGACATTCATTTGATTCAAAAAGCTATGTTTGAATGTGTTTGACTTTCATTTGATTTTTAAAGATTTGTTTTAATGTGTTTGACTTTTATTTGATTCAAAAAGCTTATTTGAATGTGTTTGACACTCTATATATTCAAAAAGTTTTGTTTAAATATGTTTGACTGTATTTCGATCCAAAAAGATTTGTTTGAATGTGTTTGACTTTCATTAGATTAATAATGCATTGTTTGAACGTGTTTGACTTTCATTTGATTCAAAAAGCTTTGTTTGAATGTGTTTGACTTTCATTACATTCAAAAAGCTTTTTTTGAATGTGTTCAACTTTCATTTGATTTTGAAAGATTTGTTTTAATGTGTTTGGCTTTCATTTGTTTCAAAAACTTGTTTGAATGTGTTTAACTTTCTTTTGATTCAAAAAGCTTAATTTGAATTTGTTTTACTTTATTTCGATTCAAAAAGAATTGTTTGAATGTGTTTAACTTTCATAGATTCAAAAAGCTTTGTTTGAATGTATTTCACTTTCATTTGATTTCAAAAGCTTTGTTTGAATGTGTTTGACTTTCATTTGATTCAAAAACTTTTGTTTGAATGTGTTTGACTTTCTTTTGATTCAAAAAGTTTTGTTTGAACATGTTTGACTGTATTACGATGCACTAAAATTTGTTTGAATGTGTTTGACTTTTAGTTGATTCATAAAGCTTTGTTTGAACGTGTTTGACTTTCATTTGATTCAAAAAGCTCTGTTTGAATGTGTTTAACTTTCGTTTGATTCAAGAAGCTTTGTTTGAATGTGTTTGAGTTTATTTCGATTAAAAATCATATATTTGAATGTGTTTGACTCTCATTTGATTCAAAAAGCTTTGTTTGAATGTGTTTGACATTCATTAGATTCAAAAAGCTTTGTTTGAATGTATTTGACTTTCATTTGATTCAAAAAGCTTTGTTTGAATGTGTTTGACTTTCATTTGATTCAAAAACTTTTGTTTGAATGTATTTGACTTTCTTTCGATTCAAAAAATTTTGTTTGAACGTGTTTGACTGTATTTGGATCCACTAAGATTTGTTTGAATGTGTTTGACTTTTATTTGATTCATAAAGCTTTGTTTGAACGTGTTTGACTTTCATTTGATTCAAAAAGCTCTGTTTGAAAGTGTTTAACTTTCGTTTGATTCAAGAAGCTTTGTTTGAATGTGTTTGAGTTTATTTCGATTCAAAAACATTTATTTGAATGTGTTTGACTCTCATTTGATTCAAAAAGCTTTGTTTGAATGTGTTTGACATTCATTCGATTCAAAAAGCTTTGTTTGAATGTATTTGACTTTCATTTGATTCAAAAAGCTTTGATTGAATGTGTTTGACTGTATTTCGATCCAAAAAGATTTGTTTGAATGTGTTTGAGTTTCATTTGATTCAAAAAGCTTTGTTTGAACGAATTTGACATTCATTTGATTCAAAAAGCTATGTTTGAATGTGTTTGACTTTCATTTGATTTTTAAATATTTGTTTTAATGTATTTGACTTTTATTTGATTCAAAAAGCTTATTTGAATGTGTTTGACACTCTATATATTCAAAAAGTTTTGTTTAAATATGTTTGACTGTATTTCGATCTAAAAAGATTTGTTTGAATGTGTTTGACTTTCATTAGATTCATAAAGCATTGTTTGAACGTGTTTGACTTTCATTTCATTCAAAAAGCTTTGTTTGAATGTGTTTGACTTTCATTACATTCAAAAAGCTTTGTTTTAATGTGTTCAACTTTCATTTGATTTTGAAATCTTTGTTTTAATGTGTTTGACTTTCATTTGATTCAAAAACTTGTTTGAATGTGTTTAACTTTCTTTTGATTCAAAAAGCTTAATTTGAATTTGTTTTACTTTATTTCGATTCAAAAAGAATTGTTTGAATGTGTTTAACTTTCATTAGATTCAAAAAGCTTTGTTTGAATGTATTTCACTTTCATTTGATTTCAAAAGCTTTGTTTGAATGTGTTTGACTTTCATTTGATTCAAAAACTTTTGTTTGAATGTGTTTGACTTTCTTTTGATTAAAAAAGTTTTGTTTGAACGTGTTTGACTATATTAGGATGCACTAAGATTTGTTTGAATGTGTTTGACTTTTATTTGATTCATAAAGCTTTGTTTGAACTTGTTTGACTTTCATTTGATTCAAAAAGCTCTGTTTGAATGTGTTTAACTTTCGTTTGATTCAAGAAGCTTTGATTTGAATGTGTTTGAGTTTATTTCGATTTAAAAACATATATTTGAATGTGTTTGACTCTCATTTGATTCAAAAAGCTTTGTTTGAATGTGTTTGACATTGATTAGATTCAAAAAGCTTTGTTTGAATATATTTGACTTTCATTTGATTCAAAAAGCTTTGTTTGAATATGTTTGACTTTCATTTGATTCAAAAACTTTTGTTTGAATGTGTTTGACTATCTTTTGATTCCAAAAATTTTGTTTGAACGTGTTTCACTGTATTTGGATCCACTAAGATTTGTTTGAATGTGTTTGACTTTTATTTGATTCATAAAGCTTTGTTTGAACGTGTTTGACTTTCATTTGATTCAAAAAACTCTGCTTGAAAGTGTTTAACTTTCGTTTGATTCAAGAAGCTTTGTTTGAATGTGTTTGAGTTTATTTCGATTCAAAAACATTTATTTGAATGTGTTTGACTCTTATTTGATTCAAAAAGCTTTGTTTGAATGTGTTTGACATTGATTCGATTCAAAAAGCTTTGTTTGAATGTATTTGACTTTCATTTGATTCAAAAAGCTTTGATTGAATGTGTTTGACTGTATTTCGATCCAAAAATATTTGTTTGAATGTGTTTGAGTTTCATTTGATTCAAAAAGCTTTGTTTGAACGAATTTGACATTCATTTGATTCAAAAAGCTATGTTTGAATGTGTTTGACTTTCATTTGATTTTTAAAGATTTGTTTTAATGTGTTTGACTTTTATTTGATTCAAAAAGCTTATTTGAATGTGTTTGACACTCTATATATTCAAAAAGTTTTGTTTAAATATGTTTGACTGTATTTCGATCCAAAAAGATTTGTTTGAATGTGTTTGACTTTCATTAGATTCATAAAGCATTGTTTGAACGTGTTTGACTTTCATTTGATTCAAAAAGCTTTGTTTGAATGTGTTTGACTTTCATTACATTCAAAAAGCTTTTTTTGAATGTGTTCAACTTTCATTTGATTTTGAAAGATTTGTTTTAATGTGTTTGGCTTTCATTTGTTTCAAAAACTTGTTTGAATGTGTTTAACTTTCTTTTGATTCAAAAAGCTTAATTTGAATTTGTTTTACTTTATTTCGATTCAAAAAGAATTGTTTGAATGTGTTTAACTTTCATAGATTCAAAAAGCTTTGTTTGAATGTATTTCACTTTCATTTGATTTCAAAAGCTTTGTTTGAATGTGTTTGACTTTCATTTGATTCAAAAACTTTTGTTTGAATGTGTTTAACTTTCTTTTGATTCAAAAAGTTTTGTTTGAACATGTTTGACTGTATTAGGATGCACTAAAATTTGTTTGAATGTTTTTGACTTTTAGTTGATTCATAAAGCTTTGTTTGAACGTGTTTGACTTTCATTTGATTCAAAAAGCTCTGTTTGAATGTGTTTAACTTTCGTTTGATTCAAGAAGCTTTGTTTGAATGTGTTTGAGTTTATTTCGATTAAAAATCATATATTTGAATGTGTTTGACTCTCATTTGATTCAAAAAGCTTTGTTTGAATGTGTTTGACATTCATTAGATTCAAAAAGCTTTGTTTGAATGTATTTGACTTTCATTTGATTCAAAAAGCTTTGTTTGAATGTGTTTGACTTTCATTTGATTCAAAAACTTTTGTTTGAATGTATTTGACTTTCTTTCGATTCAAAAAATTTTGTTTGAACGTGTTTGACTAAATTTGGATCCACTAAGATTTGTTTGAATGTGTTTGACTTTTATTTGATTCATAAAGCTTTGTTTGAACGTGTTTGACTTTCATTTGATTCAAAAAGCTCTGTTTGAAAGTGTTTAACTTTCGTTTGATTTAAGAAGCTTTGTTTGAATGTGTTTGAGTTTATTTCGATTCAAAAACATTTATTTGAATGTGTTTGACTCTCATTTGATTCAAAAAGCTTTGTTTGAATGTGTTTGACATTCATTCGATTCAAAAAGCTTTGTTTGAATGTATTTGACTTTCATTTGATTCAAAAAGCTTTGATTGAATGTGTTTGACTGTATTTCGATCCAAAAAGATTTGTTTGAATGTGTTTGAGTTTCATTTGATTCAAAAAGCTTTGTTTGAACGAATTTGACATTCATTTGATTCAAAAAGCTATGTTTGAATGTGTTTGACTTTCATTTCATTTTTAAATATTTGTTTTAATGTATTTGACTTTTATTTGATTCAAAAAGCTTATTTGAATGTGTTTGACACTCTATATATTCAAAAAGTTTTGTTTAAATATGTTTGACTGTATTTCGATCTAAAAGGATTTGTTTGAATGTGTTTGACTTTCATTAGATTCATAAAGCATTGTTTGAACGTGTTTGACTTTCATTTGATTCAAAAAGCTTTGTTTGAATGTGTTTGACTTTCATTACATTCAAAAAGCTTTGTTTTAATGTGTTCAACTTTCATTTGATTTTGAAATCTTTGTTTTAATGTGTTTGACTTTCATTTGATTCAAAAACTTGTTTGAATGTGTTTAACTTTCTTTTGATTCAAAAAGCTTAATTTGAATTTGTTTTACTTTATTTCGATTCAAAAAGAATTGTTTGAATGTGTTTAACTTTCATTAGATTCAAAAAGCTTTGTTTGAATGTATTTCACTTTCATTTGATTTCAAAAGCTTTGTTTGAATGTGTTTGACTTTCATTTGATTCAAAAACTTTTGTTTGAATGTGTTTGACTTTCTTTTGATTAAAAAAGTTTTGTTTGAACGTGTTTGACTATATTAGGATGCACTAAGATTTGTTTAAATGTGTTTGACTTTTATTTGATTCATAAAGCTTTGTTTGAACTTGTTTGACTTTCATTTGATTCAAAAAGCTCTGTTTGAATGTGTTTAACTTTCGTTTGATTCAAGAAGCTTTGATTTGAATGTGTTTTATTTCGATTTAAAAACATATATTTGAATGTGTTTGACTCTCATTTGATTCAAAAAGCTTTGTTTGAATGTGTTTGACATTGATTAGATTCAAAAAGCTTTGTTTGAATGTATTTGACTTTCATTTGATTCAAAAAGCTTTGTTTGAATATGTTTGACTTTCATTTGATTCAAAAACTTTTGTTTGAATGTGTTTGACTATCTTTTGATTCCAAAAATTTTGTTTGAACGTGTTTGACTGTATTTGGATCCACTAAGATTTGTTTGAATGTGTTTGACTTTTATTTGATTCATAAAGCTTTGTTTGAACGTGTTTGACTTTCATTTGATTCAAAAAGCTCTGTTTGAAAGTGTTTAACTTTCGTTTGATTCAAGAAGCTTTGTTTGAATGTGTTTGAGTTTATTTCGATTCAAAAACATTTATTTGAATGTGTTTGACTCTCATTTGATTCAAAAAGCTTTGTTTGAATGTGTTTGACATTCATTCGATTCAAAAAGATGTGTTTGAATGTATTTGACTTTCATTTGATTCAAAAAGCTTTGATTGAATGTGTTTGACTGTATTTCGATCCAAAAAGATTTGTTTGAATGTGTTTGAGTTTCATTTGATTCAAAAAGCTTTGTTTGAACGAATTTGACATTCATTTGATTCAAAAAGCTATGTTTGAATGCGTTTGACTTTCATTTGATTTTTAAAGATTTGTTTTAATGTGTTTGACTTTTATTTGATTCAATAAGCTTATTTGAATGTGTTTGACACTCTTTTTATTCAAAAAGTTTTGTTTAAATATGTTTGACTGTATTTCGATCCAAAAAGATTTGTTTGAATGTGTTTGACTTTCATTAGATTCATAAAGCGTTGTTTGAACGTGTTTGACTTTCATTTGATTCAAAAAGCTTTGTTTGAATGTGTTTGACTTTCATTACATTCAAAAAGCTTTGTTTGAATGTGTTCAACTTTCATTTGATTTTGAAAGATTTGTTTTAATGTGTTTGACTTTCATTTGATTCAAAAAGCTTAATTTGAATTTGTTCTACTTTATTTCGATTCAAAAAGAATTGTTTGAATGTGTTTAACTTTCATTAGATTCAAAAAGCTTTGTTTGAATGTATTTCACTTTCATTTGATTTCAAAAGCCTTGTTTGAATGTGTTTGACTTTCATTTGATTCAAAAACTTTTGTTTGAATGTTTTTGACTTTCTTTTGGTTCAAAAAGTTTTGTTTGAACGTGTTTGACTGTATTAGGATGCACTAAGATTTGTTTGAATGTGTTTGACTTTTATTTGATTTATAAAGCTTTGTTTGAACGTGTTTGACTTTCATTTGATTCAAAAAGCTTTGTTTGAATGTGTTTAACTTTCGTTTGATTCAAGAAGCTTTGTTTGAATGTGTTTGAGTTTATTTCGATTCAAAAACATTTATTTGAATGTGTTTGATTCTCATTTGATTCAAAAAGCTTTGTTTGAATGTGTTTGACATTCATTCGATTCAAAAAGCTTTGTTTGAATGTATTTGACTTTCATTTGATTCAAGAAGCTTTGATTTGAATGTGTTTGAGTTTATTTCGATTTAAAAACATATATTTGAATGTGTTTGACTCTCATTTGATTCAAAAAGCTTTGTTTGAATGTGTTTGACATTCATTAGATTCAAAAAGCTTTGTTTGAATGTATTTGACTTTCATTTGATTCAAAAAGCTTTGTTTGAATATGTTTGACTTTCATTTGATTCAAAAACTTTTGTTTGAATGTGTTTGACTATCTTTTGATTCCAAAAATTTTGTTTGAACGTGTTTGACTGTATTTGGATCCACTAAGATTTATTTGAATGTGTTTGACTTTCATTAGATTCATAAAGCATTGTTTGAACGTGTTTGACTTTTATTTGATTCAAAAAGCTTTGTTTGAATGTGTTTGACTTTCATTACATTCAAAAAGCTTTGTTTGAATGTGTTCAACTTTCATTTGATTTTGAAAGATTTGTTTTAATGTGTTTGACTTTCATTTGATTCAAAAAGCTTAATTTGAATTTGTTCTACTTTATTTCGATTCAAAAAGAATTGTTTGAATGTGTTTAACTTTCATTAGATTCAAAAAGCTTTGTTTGAATGTATTTCACTTTCATTTGATTTCAAAAGCCTTGTTTGAATGTGTTTGACTTTCATTTGATTCAAAAACTTTTGTTTGAATGTTTTTGACTTTCTTTTGGTTCAAAAAGTTTTGTTTGAACGTGTTTGACTGTATTAGGATGCACTAAGATTTGTTTGAATGTGTTTGACTTTTATTTGATTTATAAAGCTTTGTTTGAACGTGTTTGACTTTCATTTGATTCAAAAAGCTTTGTTTGAATGTGTTTAACTTTCGTTTGATTCAAGAAGCTTTGTTTGAATGTGTTTGAGTTTATTTCGATTCAAAAACATTTATTTGAATGTGTTTGATTCTCATTTGATTCAAAAAGCTTTGTTTGAATGTGTTTGACATTCATTCGATTCAAAAAGCTTTGTTTGAATGTATTTGACTTTCATTTGATTCAAGAAGCTTTGATTTGAATGTGTTTGAGTTTATTTCGATTTAAAAACATATATTTGAATGTGTTTGACTCTCATTTGATTCAAAAAGCTTTGTTTGAATGTGTTTGACATTCATTAGATTCAAAAAGCTTTGTTTGAATGTATTTGACTTTCATTTGATTCAAAAAGCTTTGTTTGAATATGTTTGACTTTCATTTGATTCAAAAACTTTTGTTTGAATGTGTTTGACTATCTTTTGATTCCAAAAATTTTGTTTGAACGTGTTTGACTGTATTTGGATCCACTAAGATTTATTTGAATGTGTTTGACTTTCATTAGATTCATAAAGCATTGTTTGAACGTGTTTGACTTTTATTTGATTCAAAAAGCTTTGTTTGAATGTGTTTGACTTTCATTACATTCAAAAAGCTTTGTTTGAATGTGTTCAACTTTCATTTGATTTTGAAAGATTTGTTTTAATGTGTTTGACTTTCATTTGATTCAAAAACTTGTTTGAATGTGTTAAACTTTCTTTTGATTCAAAAAGCTTAATTTCAATTTGTTTTACTTTATATCGATTCAAAAAGAATTGTTTAAATGTGTTTAACTTTCATTATATTCAAAAAGCTTTGTTTGAATGTATTTCACTTTCATTTGATTTCAAAAGCTTTGTTTGAATGTGTTTGACTTTCATTTGATTCAAAATTTTTGTTTGAATGTGTTTGACTTTCTTTTGATTAAAAAACTTTTGTTTGAACGTGTTTGACTGTATTAGGATGCACTAAGATTTGTTTGAATGTGTTTGACTTTTATTTGATTCATAAAGCTTTGTTAGAACGTGTTTGACTTTCATTTGATTCAAAAAAGCTCTGTTTGAATGTGTTTAACTTTCGTTTGATTCAAGAAGCTTTGTTTGAATGTGTTTGAGTTTATTTTGATTTAAAAACATATATTTGAATGTGTTTGACTCTCATTTGATTCAAAAAGCTTTGTTTGAATGTGTTTGACATTCATTAGATTCAAAAAGCTTTGTTTGAATGTATTTGACTTTCATTTGATTCAAAAAGCTTTGTTTGAATATGTTTGACTTTCATTTGATTCAAAAACTTTTGTTTGAATTTGTTTGAACGTGTTTGACTGTATTTGGATCCACTAAGATTTGTTTGAATGTGTTTGAATTTTATTTGATTCATAAAGCTTTGTTTGAACGTGTTTGACTTTCATTTGATTCAAAAAGCTCTGTTTGAAAGTGTTTAACTTTCGTTTGATTCAAGAAGCTTTGTTTGAATGTGTTTGAGTTTATTTCGATTCAAAAACATTTATTTGAATGTGTTTGACTGTATTTGGATCCACTAAGATTTGTTTGAATGTGTTTGAATTTTATTTGATTCATAAAGCTTTGTTTGAACGTGTTTGACTTTCATTTGATTCAAAAAGCTCTGTTTGAAAGTGTTTAACTTTCGTTTGATTCAAGAAGCTTTGTTTGAATGTGTTTGAGTTTATTTCGATTCAAAAACATTTATTTGAATGTGTTTGACTCTCATTTGATTCAAAAAGCTTTGTTTGAATGTGTTTGACATTCATTAGATTAAAAAACCTTTGTTTGAATGTATTTGACTTTCATTTGATTTTAAAAGCTTTGTTTGACTGTGTTTGACTTTCATTTGATTCAAAAACATTTGTTTGAATGTGTTTGACTTTCTTTTGATTCAAAAAATTTTGTTTGAACGTATTTGACTGTATTTGGATCCACTAAGATTTGTTTGAATGAGTTTGACTTTTATTTGATTCATAAAGCTTTGTTTGAACGTGTTTGACTTTCATTTGATTCAAAAAGCTCTGTTTGAAAGTGTTTAACTTTCGTTTGATTCAAGAAGCTTTGTTTGAATGTGTTTTGAGTTTATTTCGATTCAAAAACATTTATTTGAATGTGTTTGACTCTCATTTGATTCAAAAAGCTTTGTTTGAATGTGTTTGACATTCATTAGATTCAAAAAGCTTTGTTTGAATGTATTTGACTTTCTTTTGATTCAAAAATCTTTGATTGAATGTGTTTGACTGTATTTCGATCCAAAAAGATTTGTTTGAATGTGTTTGAGTTTCATTTGATTCAAAAAGCTTTGTTTGAACGAGGTTGACATTCATTTGATTCAAAAAGCTATGTTTGAATGTGTTTGACTTTCGTTTGATTTTTAAAGATTTGTTTTAATGTGTTTGACTTTTATTTGATTCAAAAAGCTTATTTGAATGTGTTTGACACTCTATATATTCAAAAAGTTTTGTTTAAATATGTTTGACTGTATTTTGATCCAAAAAGATTTGTTTTAATGTGTTTGACTTTCATTAGATTCATAAAGCATTGTTTGAACGTGTTGACTTTCATTTGATTCAAAAAGCTTTGTTTGAATGTGTTCAACTTTCATTTGATTTTGAAAGATTTGTTTTAATGTGTTTGACTTTCATTTGATTCAAAAACTTGTTTGAATGTGTTTAACTTTCTTTTGATTCAAAAAGCTTAATTTGAATTTGTTTTACTTTATTTCGATTCAAAAAGAATTGTTTGAATGTGTTTAACTTTCATTAGATTCAAAAAGCTTTGTTTGAATGTATTTGACTTTAATTTGATTTCAAAAGCTTTGTTTGAATGTGTTTAACTTTCATTTGATTCAAAAAGTTTTGTTTGAACGTGTATGACTTTCTTTTGATTCAAAAAGTTTTGTTTGAATGTGATTAACTGTATTTGGATCCACTAAGATTTGTTTGAATGTGTTTGACTTTTATTTGATTCATAAAGCTTTGTTTGAACGTGTTTGACTTTCATTTGATTCAAAAAGCTCTGTTTGAATGTGTGTGTTTAACTTTCGTTTGATTCAAGAAGCTTTGTTTGAATGTGTTTGAGTTTATTTCGATTTAAAAACATATATTTGAATGTGTTTGACTCTCATTTGATTCAAAAAGCTTTGTTTGAATGTGTTTGACATTTATTAGATTCAAAAAGCTTTGTTTGAATGTATTTGACTTTCATTTGAATCAAAAAACTTTGTTTGAATATGTTTCACTTTCATTTGATTCAAAAACTTTTGTATGAATGTGTTTGACTTTCTTTTGATTCAAAAAATTTTGTTTGAACGTTTTTGACTGTATTTGGATCCACTAAGATTTGTTTGAATGTGTTTGACTTTTATTTGATTCATAAATCTTTGTTTGAACGTGTTTGACTATCATTTGATTCAAAAACTTTTGTTTGAATGTGTTTGACTCTCATTTGATTCAAAAAGCTTTGTTTGAATGTGTTTGACTCTCATTTGATTCAAAAAGCTTTGTTTGAATGTATTTGACTTTCATTTGATTTCAAAAGCTTTGTTTGCATGTGTTTGACTATCATTTGATTCAAAAACTTTTGTTTGAATGTGTTTGACTTTCTTTTGATTCAAAAAGTTTTGTTTGAAGGTGTTTGACTGTATTTGGATCCACTAAGATTTGTTTGAATGTGTTTGACTTTTATTTGATTCATAAAGCTTTGTTTGAACGTGTTTGACTTTCATTTGATTAAAAAAGCTCTGTTTGAATGTGTTTAACTTTCGTTTGATTCAAGAAGCTTTGTTTGAATGTGTTTGAGTTTATTTCGATTCAAAAACATATATTTGAATGTGTTTGACTCTCATTTGATTCAAAAAGCTTTGTTTGAATGTGTTTGACATTCATTCGATTCAAAAAGCTTTGTTTGAATGTATTTGACTTTCATTTGATTCAAAAAGCTTTGATTGAATGTGTTTGACTGTATTTCGATCCAAAAAGATTTGTTTGAATGTGTTTGAGTTTCATTTGATTCAAAAAGCTCTGATTGAATGTGTTTGACTGTATTTCGATCCAAAAAGATTTGTTTGAATGTGTTTGAGTTTCATTTGATTCAAAAAGCTTTGTTTGAACGAATTTGACATTCATTTGATTCAAAAAGCTATGTTTGAATGTGTTTGACTTTCATTTGATTTTTAAAGATTTGTTTTAATGTGTTTGACTTTTATTTGATTCAAAAAGCTTATTTGAATGTGTTTGACACTCTATATATTCAAAAAGTTTTGTTTAAATATGTTTGACTGTATTTCGATCTAAAAAGATTTGTTTGAATGTGTTTGACTTTCATTAGATTCATTAAGCATTGTTTGAACGTGTTTGACTTTCATTTGATTCAAAAAGCTTTTCTTGAATGTGTTTGACTTTCGTTACATTCAAAAAGCTTTGTTTGAATGTGTTCAACTTTCATTTGATTTTGAAATCTTTGTTTTAATGTGTTTGACTTTCATTTGATTCAAAAACTTGTTTGAATGTGTTTAACTTTCTTTTGATTCAAAAAGCTTAATTTGAATTTGTTTTACTTTATTTCGATTCAAAAAGAATTGTTTGAATGTGTTTTACTTTCATTTGATTCAAAAAGCTTTGTTTGAATGTATTTCACTTTCATTTGATTTCAAAAGCCTTGTTTGAATGTGTTTGACTTTCATTTGATTCAAAAACTTTTGTTTGAATGTGTTTGACTTTCTTTTGATTCAAAAAGTTTTGTTTGAACGTGTTTGACTGTATTAGGATGCACTAAGATTTGTTTGAATGTGTTTGACTTTTATTTGATTCATAAAGCTTTGTTTAAACGTGTATGACTTTCATTTGATTCTAAAAGCTCTGTTTGAATGTGTTTAACTTTCGTTTGATTCAAGAAGTTTTGTTTGAATGTGTTTGAGTTTATTTTGATTCAAAAACATTTATTTGAATGTGTTTGACTCTCATTTGATTTAAAAAGCTTTGTTTGAATGTGTTTGACATTCATTCGATTCAAAAAGCTTTGTTTGAATGTATTTGACTTTCATTTGATTCAAAAAGCTTTGATTGAATGTGTTTGACTGTATTTCGATCCAAAAAGATTTGTTTGAATGTGTTTGAGTTTCATTTGATTCAAAAAGCTTTGTTTGAACCAGTTTGACATTCATTTGATTCAAAAACCTATGTTTGAATGTGTTTAACTTTCATTTGATTTTTAAAGATTTGTTTTAATGTGTTTGACTTTTATTTGATTCAAAAAGCTTATTTGAATGTGTTTGACACTCTATATATTCAAAAAGTTTTGTTTAAATATGTTTAACTGTATTTCGATCCAAAAAGATTTGTTTGAATGTGTTTGACTTTCATTAGATTCATAAAGCATTGTTTGAACGTGTTTGACTTTCATTTGATTCAAAAAGAATTGTTTGAATGTGTTTGACTTTCATTACATTCAAAAAGCTTTGTTTGAATGTGTTTGACTTTCATTTGATTTTTAAAGATTTGTTTTAATGTGTTTGACTTTCATTTGATTTTTAAAGATTTGTTTTAATGTGTTTGACTTTCATTTGATTCAAAAAACTGTTTGAATGTGTTTAACTTTCTTTTGATTCAAAAAGCTTAATTTGAATTTGTTTTAATTTATTTCGATTCAAAAGAATTGTTTGAATGTGTTTAACTTTCATTAGATTCAAAAAGCTTTGTTTGAATGTAATTCACTTTCATTAGATTTCAAAAGCTTTGTTTGAATGTGTTTGACTTTCATTTGATTCAAAAACTTTTGTTTGAATGTGTTTGAATTTCTTTTGATTCAAAAAGTTTTTGTTTGAACGTGTTTGACTGTATTAGGATGCACTAAAATTTGTTTGAATGTGTTTGACTTTTATTTGATTCATAAAGCTTTGTTTGAACGTGTATGACTTTCATTTGATTCAAAAAGCTCTGTTTGAATGTGTTTAACTTTCGTTTGATTCAAGAAGCTTTGTTTGAATGTGTTTCAGTTTATTTCGATTTAAAAACATATATTTGAATGTGTTTGACTCTCATTTGATTCAAAAATCTTTGTTTGAATGTGTTTGACATTCATTAGATTCAAAAAGCTTTGTTTGAATGTATTTGACTTTCATTTGATTCAAAAAGCTTTGTTTGAATGTGTTTGACTTTCATTTGATTCAAAAACTTTTGTTTGAATGTGTTTGACTTTCTTTTGATTCAAAAAATTTTGTTTGAACGTGTTTGACTGTTTTTGGATCCACTAAGATTTGTTTGAATGTGTTTGACTTTTATTTGATTCATAAAGCTTTGTTTGAACGTGTTTGACTTTCATTTGATTCAAAAAGCTCTGTTTGAAAGTTTTTAACTTTCGTTTGATTCAAGAAGCATTGTTTGAATGTGTTTGAGTTTATTTCGATTCAAAAACATTTATTTGAATGTGTTTGACTCTCATTTGATTCGAAAAGCTTTGTTTGAATGTGTTTGACATTCATTCGATTCAAAAAACTTTGTTTGAATTTATTTGACTTTCATTTGATTCAAAAAACTTTGATTGAATGTGTTTGACTGTATTTCAATCCAAAAAGATTTGTTTGAATGTGTTTGAGTTTCATTTGATTCAAAAAGCTTTGTTTGAACGAGTTTGACATTCATTTGATTCAAAAAGCTATTTTTGAATGTGTTTGACTTTCATTTGATTTTTAAAGATTTGTTTTAATGTGTTTGACTTTTATTTGATTCAAAAAGCTTATTTGAATGTGTTTGACACTCTATATATTCAAAAAGTTTTGTTTAAATATGTTTGACTGTATTTCGATCCAAAAAGATTTGTTTGAATGTGTTTGACTTTCATTAGATTCATAAAGCATTGTTTGAACGTGTTTGACTTTTATTTGATTCAAAAAGCTTTGTTTGAATGTGTTTGACTTTCATTACATTCAAAAAGCTTTGTTTGAATGTGTTCAACTTTCATTTGATTTTGAAAGATTTGTTTTAATGTGTTTGACTTTCATTTGATTCAAAAACTTGTTTGAATGTGTTTAACTTTCTTTTGATTCAAAAAGCTTAATTTGAATTTGTTTTACTTTATTTCGATTCAAAAAGAATTGTTTGAATGTGTTTAACTTTCATTAGATTCAAAAAGCTTTGTTTGAATGTATTTCACTTTCATTTAATTTCAAAAGCTTTGTTTGAATGTGTTTGACTTTCATTTGATTCAAAAACTTTTGTTTGAATGTGTTTGACTTTCTTTTGATTAAAAAAGTTTTGTTTGAACGTGTTTGACTGTATTAGGATGCACTAAGATTTGTTTGAATGTGTTTGACTTTCATTTGATTCATAAAGCTTTGTTTGAACTTGTTTGACTTTCATATGATTCAAAAAGCTCTGCTTGAATGTGTTTAACTTTCGTTTGATTCAAGAAGCTTTGATTTGAATGTGTTTGAGTTTGTTTCGATTTAAAAACATATATTTGAATGTGTTTGACTCTCATTTGATTCAAAAAGCTTTGTTTGAATGTGTTTGACATTCATTAGATTCAAAAAGCTTTGTTTGAATGTATTTGACTTTCATTCGATTCAAAAAGCTTTGTTTGAATATGTTTGACTTTCATTTGATTCAAAAACTTTTGTTTGAATTTGTTTGAACGTGTTTGACTGTATTTGGATCCACTAAGATTTGTTTGAATGTGTTTGAATTTTATTTGATTCATAAAGCTTTGTTTGAACGTGTTTGACTTTCATTTGATTCAAAAAGCTCTGTTTGAAAGTGTTTAACTTTCGTTTGATTGAAGAAGCTTTGTTTGAATGTGTTTGAGTTTATTTCGATTCAAAAACATTTATTTGAATGTGTTTGACTCTCATTTAATTCAAAAAGCTTTGTTTGAATGTGTTTGACATTCATTCGATTCAAAAAGCTTTGTTTGAATGTATTTGACTTTCATTTGATTCAAAAAGCTTTGATTGAATGTGTTTGACTGTATTTCGATCCAAAAAGATTTGTTTGAATGTGTTTGAGTTTCATTTGATTCAAAAAGCTTTGTTTGAACGAATTTGACATTCATTTGATTCAAAAAGCTATGTTTGAATGTGTTTGACTTTCATTTGATTTTTAAAGATTTGTTTTAATGTGTTTGACTTTTATTTGATTCAAAAAGCTTATTTGAATGTGTTTGACACTCTATATATTCAACAAGTTTTGTTTAAATATGTTTGATTGTATTTCGATCCAAAAAGATTTGTTTGAATGTGTTTGACTTTCATTAGATTCATAAAGCATTGTTTGAACGTGTTTGACTTTCATTTGATTCAAAAAGCTTTGTTTGAATGTGTTTGACTTTCATTACATTCAAAAAGCTTTGTTTGAATGTGTCCAACTTTCATTTGATTTTGAAAGGTTTGTTTTAGTGTGTTTTTCTTTCATTTGATTCAAAAACTTGTTTGAATGTGTTTAACTTTCTTTTGATTTAAAAAGCTTAATTTGAATTTGTTTTACTTTATTTCGATTCAAAAAGAATTGTTTGAATGTGTTTAACTTTCATTAGATTCAAAAAGCTTTGTTTGAATGTATTTCACTTTCATTTGATTTCAAAAGCCTTGTTTGAATGTGTTTGACTTTCATTTGATTCAAAAACTTTTGTTTGAATGTGTTTGACTTTCTTTTGATTCAAAAAGTTTTGTTTGAACGTGTTTGACTGTATTAGGATGCACTAAGATTTGTTTGAATGTGTTTGACTTTTATTTGATTCATCAAGCTTTGTTTGAACGTGTTTGACTTTCATTTGATTCTAAAAGCTCTGTTTGAATGTGTTTAACTTTCGTTTGATTCAAGAAGTTTTGTTTGAATGTGTTTGAGTTTATTTCGATTCAAAAACATTTATTTGAATGTGTTTGACTCTCATTTGATTCAAAAAGCTTTGTTTGAATGTGTTTGACATTCATTCGATTCAAAAAGCTTTGTTTGAATGTATTTGACTTTCATTTGATTCAAAAAGCTTTATTGAATGTGTTTGACTGTATTTCGATCCAAAAAGATTTGTTTGAATGTGTTTGAGTTTCATTTGATTCAAAAAGCTTTGTTTGAACGAGTTTGACATTCATTTGATTCAAAAACCTATGTTTGAATGTGTTTGACTTTCATTTGATTTTTAAAGATTTGTTTTAATGTGTTTGACTTTTATTTGATTCAAAAAGCTTATTTGAATGTGTTTGACACTCTATATATTCAAAAAGTTTTGTTTAAATATGTTTAACTGTATTTCGATCCAAAAAGATTTGTTTGAATGTGTTTGACTTTCATTAGATTCATAAAGCATTGTTTGAACGTGTTTGACTTTCATTTGATTCAAAAAGAATTGTTTGAATGTGTTTGACTTTCATTACATTCAAAAAGCTTTGTTTGAATGTGTTTGACTTTCATTTGATTTTTAAAGATTTGTTTTAATGTGTTTGACTTTCATTTGATTTTGAAAGATTTGTTTTAATGTGTTTGACTTTCATTTGATTCAAAAAATTGTTTGAATGTGTTTAACTTTCTTTTGATTCAAAAAGCTTAATTTGAATTTGTTTTACTTTATTTCGATTCAAAAGAATTGTTTGAATGTGTTTAACTTTCATTAGATTCAAAAAGCTTTGTTTGAATGTAATTCACTTTCATTAGATTTCAAAAGCTTTGTTTGAATGTGTTTGACTTTCATTTGATTCAAAAACCTTTGTTTGAATGTGTTTGACTTTCTTTTGATTCAAAAAGTTTTGTTTGAACGTGTTTGACTGTATTAGGATGCACTAAAATTTGTTTGAATGTGTTTGACTTTTATTTGATTCATAAAGCTTTGTTTAAACGTGTATGACTTTCATTTGATTCAAAAAGCTCTGTTTGAATGTGTTTAACTTTCGTTTGATTCAAGAAGCTTTGTTTGAATGTGTTTGAGTTCATTTCGATTTAAAAACATATATTTGAATGTGTTTGACTCTCATTTGATTCAAAAATCTTTGTTTGAATGTGTTTGACATTCATTAGATTCAAAAAGCTTTGTTTGAATGTATTTGACTTTCATTTGATTCAAAAAGCTTTGTTTGAATGTGTTTGACTTTCATTTGATTCAAAAACTTTTGTTTGAATGTGTTTGACTTTCTTTTGATTCAAAAAATTTTGTTTGAACGGGTTTGACTGTTTTTGGATCCACTAAGATTTGTTTGAATGTGTTTGACTTTTATTTGATTCATAAAGCTTTGTTTGAACGTGTTTGACTTTCATTTGATTCAAAAAGCTCTGTTTGAAAGTTTTTAACTTTCGTTTGATTCAAGAAGCTTTGTTTGAATGTGTTTGAGTTTATTTCGATTCAAAAACATTTATTTGAATGTGTTTGACTCTCATTTGATTCAAAAAGCTTTGTTTGAATGTGTTTGACATTCATCGATTCAAAAAACTTTGTTTGAATTTATTTGACTTTCATTTGATTCAAAAAGCTTTGATTGAATGTGTTTAACTTTCGTTTGATTCAAGAAGTTTTGTTTGAATGTGTTTGAGTTTATTTCGATTCAAAAACATTTATTTGAATGTGTTTGACTCTCATTTGATTCAAAAAGCTTTGTTTGAATGTGTTTGACATTCATTCGATTCAAAAAGCTTTGTTTGAATGTATTTGACTTTCATTTGATTCAAAAAGCTTTGATTGAATGTGTTTGACTGTATTTCGATCCAAAAAGATTTGTTTGAATGTGTTTGAGTTTCATTTGATTCAAAAAGCTTTGTTTGAACGAGTTTGACATTCATTTGATTCAAAAAGCTTTGTTTGAATGTAATTGACATTCATTCTATTCAAAAAACTTTGTTTGAATTTATTTGACTTTCATTTGATTCTAAAAGCTCTGTTTGAATGTGTTTAACTTTCGTTTGATTCAAGAAGTTTTGTTTGAATGTGTTTGAGTTTATTTCGATTCAAAAACATTTATTTGAATGTGTTTGACTCTCATTTGATTCAAAAAGCTTTGTTTGAATGTGTTTGACATTCATTCGATTCAAAAAGCTTTGTTTGAATGTATTTGACTTTCATTTGATTCAAAAAGCTTTGATTGAATGTGTTTGACTGTATTTCAATCCAAAAAGATTTGTTTGAATGTGTTTGAGTTTCATTTGATTCAAAAAGCTTTGTTTGAACGAGTTTGACATTCATTTGATTCAAAAACCTATGTTTGAATGTGTTTGACTTTCATTTGATTTTTAAAGATTTGTTTTAATGTGTTTGACTTTTATTTGATTCAAAAACCTTATTTGAATGTGTTTGACACTCTATATATTCAAAAAGTTTTGTTTAAATATGTTTGACTGTATTTCGATCCAAAAAGATTTGTTTGAATGTGTTTGACTTTCATTAGATTCATAAAGCATTGTTTGAACGTGTTTGACTTTCATTTGATTCAAAAAGAATTGTTTGAATGTGTTTGACTTTCATTACATTCAAAAAGCTTTGTTTGAATGTGTTTGACTTTCATTTGATTTTTAAAGATTTGTTTTAATGTGTTTGACTTTCATTTGATTTTGAAAGATTTGTTTTAATGTGTTTGACTTTCATTTGATTCAAAAAATTGTTTCAATGTGTTTAACTTTCTTTTGATTCAAAAAGCTTAATTTGAATTTGTTTTACTTTATTTCGATTCAAAAGAATTGTTTGAATGTGTTTAACTTTCATTAGATTCAAAAAGCTTTGTTTGAATGTAATTCACTTTCATTAGATTTCAAAAGCTTTGTTTGAATGTGTTTGACTTTCATTTGATTCAAAAACTTTTGTTTGAATGTGTTTGACTTTCTTTTGATTCAAAAAGTTTTGTTTGAACGTGTTTGACTGTATTAGGATTCACTAAAATTTGTTTGAATGTGTTTGACTTTTATTTGATTCATAAAGCTTTGTTTGAACGTGTATGACTTTCATTTGATTCAAAAAGCTCTGTTTGAATGTGTTTAACTTTCGTTTGATTCAAGAAGCTTTGTTTGAATGTGTTTGAGTTTATTCCAATTTAAAAACATATATTTGAATGTGTTTGACTCTCATTTGATTCAAAAATCTTTGTTTGAATGTGTTTGACATTCATTAGATTCAAAAAGCTTTGTTTGAATGTATTTGACTTTCATTTGATTCAAAA
Source organism: Chenopodium quinoa (assembly GCF_001683475.1). Taxonomy (NCBI): domain Eukaryota; kingdom Viridiplantae; phylum Streptophyta; class Magnoliopsida; order Caryophyllales; family Amaranthaceae; genus Chenopodium; species Chenopodium quinoa. Next base: position 54,482 of record NW_018744443.1, on the reverse strand, counting down.
AGCTTTGTTTGAATGTGTTTGACTTTCATTTGATTCAAAAACTTTTGTTCGAATGTGTTTGACTTTCTTTTGATTCAAAAAATTTTGTTTGAACGTGTTTTACTGTTTTTGGATCCACTAAGATTTGTTTGAATGTGTTTGACTTTTATTTGATTCATAAAGCTTTGTTTGAACGTGTTTGACTTTCATTTGATTCAAAAAGCTCTGTTTGAAAGTTTTTTACTTTCGTTTGATTCAAGAAGCTTTGTTTGAATGTGTTTGAGTTTATTTCGATTCAAAAACATTTATTTGAATGTGTTTGACTCTCATTTGATTCAAAAAGCTTTGTTTGAATGTGTTTGACATTCATTCGATTCAAAAAACTTTGTTTGAATTTATTTGACTTTAATTTGATTCAAAAAGCTTTGATAGAATGTGTTTGACTGTATTTCGATCCAAAAAGATTTGTTTGAATGTGTTTGAGTTTCATTTGATTCAAAAAGCTTTGTTTGAACGAGTTTGACATTCATTTGATTCAAAAAGCTATGTTTGAATGTGTTTGACTTTCATTTGATTTTTAAAGATTTGTTTTAATGTGTTTGACTTTTATTTGATTCAAAAAGCTTATTTGAATGTGTTTGACACTCTATATATTCAAAAAGTTTTGTTTAAATATGTTTGACTGTATTTCGATCCAAAAAGATTTGTTTAAATGTGTTTGACTTTCATTAGATTCATAAAGCATTGTTTGAACGTGTTTGACTTTTATTTGATTCAAAAAGCTTTGTTTGAATGTGTTTGACTTTCATTACATTCAAATAGCTTTATTTGAATGTGTTCAACTTTCATTTGATTTTGAAAGATTTGTTTTAATGTGTTTGACTTTCATTTGATTCAAAAACTTGTTTGAATGTGTTTAACTTTCTTTTGATTCAAAAAGCTTAATTTGAATTTGTTTTACTTTATTTCGATTCAAAAAGAATTGTTTGAATGTGTTTAACTTTCATTAGATTCAAAAAGCTTTGTTTGAATGTATTTCACTTTCATTTGATTTCAAAAGCCTTGTTTGAATGTGTTTGACTTTCATTTGATTCAAAAACTTTTGTTTGAATGTGTTTGACTTTCTTTTGATTCAAAAAGTTTTGTTTGAACGTGTTTGATAGTATTAGGATGCACTAAGATTTGTTTGAATGTGTTTGACTTTAATTTGATTTATAAAGCTTTGTTTGAACGTGTTTGACTTTCATTTGATTCAAAAAGCTCTGTTTGAATGTGTTTAACTTTCGTTTGATTCAAGAAGCTTTGTTTGAATGTGTTTGAGTTTATTTCGATTCAAAAAAATTTATTTGAATGTGTTTGATTCTCATTTGATTCAAAAAGCTTTGTTTGAATGTGTTTGACATTCATTCGATTCAAAAAGCTTTGTTTGAATGTATTTGACTTTCATTCGATTCAAAAAGCTTTGTTTGAATGTATTTCACTTTCATTTGATTTCAAAAGCTTTGTTTGAATGTGTTTGACTTTCATTTGATTCAAAAACTTTTGTTTGAATGTGTTTGACTTTCTTTTGGTTCAAAAAGTTTTGTTTGAACGTGTTTGACTGTATTAGGATGCACAAATTTGTTTGAATGTGTTTGACTTTTATTTGATTCATACAGCTTTGTTTGAACGTGTTTGACTTTCATTTGATTCAAAAAGCTTTGTTTGAATGTGTTTAACTTTCGTTTGATTCAAGAAGCTTTGTTTGAATGTGTTTGAGTTTATTTCGATTTAAAAACATATATTTGAATGTGTTTGACTCTCATTTGATTCAAAAAGCTTTGTTTGAATGTGTTTGACATTCATTAGATTAAAAAAGCTTTGTTTGAATGTATTTGACTTTAATTTGATTCAAAAAGCTTTGATTGAATGTGTTTGACTGTATTTCGATCCAAAAAGATTTGTTTGAATGTGTTTGAGTTTCATTTGATTCAAAAAGCTTTGTTTGAACGAATTTGACATTCATTTGATTCAAAAAGCTATGTTTGAATGTGTTTGACTTTCATTTGATTTTTAAAGATTTGTTTTAATGTGTTTGACTTTTATTTGATTCAAAAAGCTTATTTGAATGTGTTTGACACTCTTTATATTCAACAAGTTTTGTTTAAATATGTTTGACTGTATTTCGATCCAAAAAGATTTGTTTGAATGTGTTTGACTTTCATTAGATTCATAAAGCATTGTTTGAATGTGTTTGACTTTCATTACATTCAAAAAGCTTTGTTTGAATGTGTTCAACTTTCATTTGATTTTGAAAGATTTGTTTTAATGTGTTTGACTTTCATTTGATTCAAAAACTTGTTTGAATGTGTTTAACTTTCTTTTCATTCAAAAAGCTTAATTTTAATTTGTTTTACTTTATATCGATTCAAAAAGAATTGTTTGAAAGTGTTTAACTTTCATTAGATTCAAAAAGCTTTGTTTGAATGTATTTCACTTTCATTTGATTTCAAAAACTTTGTTTGAATGTGTTTGACTTTCATTTGATTCAAAATTTTTGTTTGAATGTGTTTGACTTTCTTTTGATTCAAAAAGTTTTGTTTGAACGTGTTTGACTGTATTAGGATGCACTAAGATTTGTTTGAATGTGTTTGACTTTTATTTGATTCATAAAGCTTTGTTTGAACGTGTTTGACTTTCATTTGATTAAAAAAGCTCTGTTTGAATGTGTTTAACTTTCGTTTGATTCAAGAAGCTTTGTTTGAATGTGTTTGAGTTTATTTCGATTTAAAAACATATATTTGAATGTGTTTGACTCTCATTTGATTCAAAAATCTTTGTTTGAATGTGTTTGACATTCATTAGATTCAAAAAGCTTTGTTTGAATGTATTTGACTTTCATTTGATTCAAAAAGCTTTGGTTGAATATGTTTGACTTTCATTTGATTCAAAAACTTTTGTTTGAATTTGTTTGAACGTGTTTGGTTGTATTTGGATCCACTAAGATTTGTTTGAATGTGTTTGAATTTTATTTGATTCATAAAGCTTTGTTTGAACGTGTTTGACTTTCATTTGATTCAAAAAGCTCTGTTTGAAAGTGTTTAACTTTCGTTTGATTCAAGAAGCTTTGTTTGAATGTGTTTGAGTTTATTTCGATTCAAAAACATTTATTTGAATGTGTTTGACTCTCATTTGATTCAAAAAGCTTTGTTTGAATGTGTTTGACATTCATTAGATTCAAAAAGCTTTGTTTGAATGTATTTGACTTTCATTTGATTTCAAAAGCTTTGTTTTAATGTGTTTGACTTTCATTTGATTCAAAAACTTTTGTTTGAATGTGTTTGACTTTATTTTGATTCAAAAAATTTTGTTTGAACGTGTTTGAATTTATTTGGATCCACTAAGATTTGTTTGAATGTGTTTGACTTTTATTTGATTCATAAAGCTTTGTTTGAACTTGTTTGACTTTCATTTGATTCAAAAAGCTCTATTTGGAAGTGTTTAACTTTCGTTTGATTCAAGAAGCTTTGTTTGAATGTGTTTGAGTTTATTTCGATTCAAAAACATTTATTTGAATGTGTTTGACTCTCATTTGATTCAAAAAGCTTTGTTTGAATGTGTTTGACATTCATTAGATTAAAAAAGCTTTGTTTGAATGTATTTGACTTTCATTTGATTTTAAAAAGCTTAATTTGAATGTGTTTGACTTTCATTTGATTCAAAAACTTTTGTTTGAATGTGTTTGACTTTCTTTTGATTCAAAAAGTTTTGTTTGAACGTGTTTGATAGTATTAGGATGCACTAAGATTTGTTTGAATGTGTTTGACTTTAATTTGATTTATAAAGCTTTGTTTGAACGTGTTTGACTTTCATTTGATTCAAAAAGCTCTGTTTGAATGTGTTTAACTTTCGTTTGATTCAAGAAGCTTTGTTTGAATGTGTTTGAGTTTATTTCGATTCAAAAACATTTATTTGAATGTGTTTGATTCTCATTTGATTCAAAAAGCTTTGTTTGAATGTGTTTGACATTCATTCGATTCAAAAAGCTTTGTTTGAATGTATTTGACTTTCATTTGATTCAAAAAGCTTTGATTGAATGTGTTTGACTGTATTTCGATCCAAAAAGATTTGTTTGAATGTGTTTGAGTTTCATTTGATTCAAAAAGCTTTGTTTAAACGAATTTGACATTCATTTGATTCAAAAAGCTATGTTTGAATGTGTTTGACTTTCATTTGATTTTTAAAGATTTGTTTTAATGTGTTTGACTTTTATTTGATTCAAAAAGCTTATTTGAATGTGTTTGACACTCTTTATATTCAACAAGTTTTGTTTAAATATGTTTGACTGTATTTCGATCCAAAAAGATTTGTTTGAATGTGTTTGACTTTCATTAGATTCATAAAGCATTGTTTGAACGTGTTTGACTTTCATTTGATTCAAAAAGCTTTGTTTGAATGTGTTTGACTTTCATTACATTCAAAAAGCTTTGTTTGAATGTGTTCAACTTTCATTTGATTTTGAAAGATTTGTTTTAATGTGTTTGACTTTCATTTGATTCAAAAACTTGTTTGAATGTGTTTAACTTTCTTTTGATTCAAAAAGCTTAATTTGAATTTGTTTTACTTTACTTCGATTCAAAAAGAATTGTTTGAATGTGTTTAACTTTCATTAGATTCAAAAAGCTTTGTTTGAATGTATTTCACTTTCATTTGATTTCAAAAACTTTGTTTGAATGTGTTTGACTTTCATTTGATTCAAAATTTTTGTTTGAATGTGTTTGACTTTCTTTTGATTCAAAAAGTTTTGTTTGAACGTGTTTGACTGTATTAGGATGCACTAAGATTTGTTTGAATGTGTTTGACTTTTATTTGATTCATAAAGCTTTGTTTGAACGTGTTTGACTTTCATTTGATTAAAAAAGCTCTGTTTGAATGTGTTTAACTTTCGTTTGATTCAAGAAGCTATGTTTGAATGTGTTTGAGTTTATTTCGATTTAAAAACATATATTTGAATGTGTTTGACTCTCATTTGATTCAAAAAGCTTTGTTTGAATGTGTTTGACATTCATTAGATTCAAAAAGCTTTGTTTGAATGTATTTGACTTTTATTTTATTCAAAAAGCTTTGTTTGAATATGTTTGACTTTCATTTGATTCAAAAACTTTTGTTTGAATTTGTTTGAACGTGTTTGACTGTATTTGGATCCACTAAGATTTGTTTGAATGTGTTTGAATTTTATTTGATTCATAAAGCTTTGTTTGAACGTGTTTGACTTTCATTTGATTCAAAAAGCTCTGTTCGAAAGTGTTTAACTTTCGTTTGATTCAAGAAGCTTTGTTTGAATGTGTTTGAGTTTATTTCGATTCAAAAACATTTATTTGAATGTGTTTGACTCTCATTTGATTCAAAAAGCTTTGTTTGAATGTGTTTGACATTCATTAGATTCAAAAAGCTTTGTTTGAATGTATTTGACTTTCATTTGATTTCAAAAGCTTTGTTTTAATGTGTTTGACTTTCATTTGATTCAAAAACTTTTGTTTGAATGTGTTTGACTTTCTTTTGATTCAAAAAATTTTGTTTGAACGTGTTTGAATTTATTTGGATCCACAAAGATTTGTTTGAATGTGTTTGACTTTTATTTGATTCATAAAGCTTTGTTTGAACGTGTTTGACATTCATTTGATTCAAAAAGCTCTGTTTGGAAGTGTTTAACTTTCGTTTGATTCAAGAAGCTTTGTTTGAATGTGTTTGAGTTTATTTCGATTCAAAAACATTTATTTGAATGTGTTTGACTCTCATTTGATTCAAAAAGCTTTGTTTGAATGTGTTTGACATTCATTAGATTAAAAAAGCTTTGTTTGAATGTATTTGACTTTCATTTGATTTTAAAAGCTTTGTTTGAATGTGTTTGACTTTCATTTGATTAAAAAAGCTTTGTTTGAATGTATTTGACTTTCATTTGATTTTAAAAGCTTTGTTTGAATGTGTTTGACTTTCATTTGATTCAAAAACTTTTGTTTGAATGTGTTTGACTTTCTTTTGATTCAAAAAATTTTGTTTGAACGTGTTTGACTGTATTTGGATCCACTAAGATTTGTTTGAATGAGTTTGACTTTTATTTGATTCATAAAGCTTTGTTTGAACGTGTTTGACTTTCATTTGATTTAAAAAGCTCTGTTTGAAAGTGTTTAACTTTCGTTTGATTCAAGAAGCTTTGTTTGAATGTGTTTGAGTTTATTTCGATTCAAAAACATTTATTTGAATGTGTTTGACTCTCATTTGATTCAAAAAGCTTTGTTTGAATGTGTTTGACATTCATTAGATTCAAAAAGCTTTGTTTGAATGTATTTGACTTTCATTTGATTCAAAAATCTTTGATTGAATGTGTTTGACTGTATTTCGATCCAAAAAGATTTGTTTGAATGTGTTTGAGTTTCATTTGATTCAAAAAGCTTTGTTTAAACGAGTTTGACATTCATTTGATTCAAAAAGCTATGTTTGAATGTGTTTGACTTTCATTTGATTTTTAAAGATTTGTTTTAATGTGTTTGACTTTTATTTGATTCAAAAAGCTTATTTGAATGTGTTTGACACTCTATATATTCAAAAAGTTTTGTTTAAATATGTTTGACTGTATTTTGATCCAAAAAGATTTGTTTTAATGGGTTTGACTTTCATTAGATTCATAAAGCATTGTTTGAACGTGTTTGACTTTCATTTGATTCAAAAAGCTTTGTTTGAATGTGTTCAACTTTCATTTGATTTTGAAAGATTTGTTTTAATGTGTTTGACTTTCATTTGATTCAAAAACTTGTTTGAATGTGTTTAACTTTCTTTTGATTCAAAAAGCTAAATTTGAATTTGTTTTACTTTATTTCGATTCAAAAAGAATTGTTTGAATGTGTTTAACTTTCATTAGATTCAAAAAGCTTTGTTTGAATGAATTTCACTTTCATTTGATTTCAAAAGCCTTGTTTGAATGTGTTTGACTTTCATTTGATTCAAAAACTTTTGTTTGAATGTGTTTGACTTTCTTTTGATTCAAAAAGTTTTGTTTGAACGTGTTTGACTGTATTAGGATGCACTAAGATTTGTTTGAATGTGTTTGACTTTTATTTGATTCATAAAGCTTTGTTTGAACGTGTTTGACTTTCATTTGATTCAAAAAGCTCTGTTTGAATGTGTTTAACTTTCGTTTGATTCAAGAAGCTTTGTTTGAATGTGTTTGTGTTTATTTTGATTCAAAAACATTTATTTGAATGTGTTTGACTCTCATTTGATTCAAAAAGCTTTGTTTGAATGTGTTTGACATTCATTAGATTCAAAAAGCTTTGTTTGAATGTATTTGACTTTCATTTGATTTCAAAAGCCTTGTTTGAATGTGTTTGACTTTCATTTGATTCAAAAACTTTTGTTTGAATGTGTTTGACTTTCTTTTGATTCAAAAAGTTTTGTTTGAACGTGTTTGACTGTATTAGGATGCACTAAGATTTGTTTGAATGTGTTTGACTTTTATTTGATTCATAAAGCTTTGTTTGAACGTGTTTGACTTTCATTTGATAAAAAAGCTCTGTTTGAATGTGTTTAACTTTCGTTTGATTCAAGAAGCTTTGTTTGTATGTGTTTGAGTTTATTTCGATTTAAAAACATATATTTGAATGTGTTTGACTCTCATTTGATTCAAAAAGCTTTGTTTGAATGTGTTTGACATTCATTAGATTCAAAAAGCTTTGTTTGAATGTATTTGACTTTCATTTGATTCAAAAAGCTTTGTTTGAAAGTGTTTAACTTTCGTTTGATTCAAGAAGCTTTGTTTGAATGTGTTTGAGTTTATTTCGATTCAAAAACATTTATTTGAATGTGTTTGACTCTCATTTGATTCAAAAAGCTCTGTTTGAAAGTGTTTAACTTTCGTTTGATTCAAGAAGCTTTGTTTGAATGTGTTTGAGTTTATTTCGATTCAAAAACATTTATTTGAATGTGTTTGACTCTCATTTGATTCAAAAAGCTTTGTTTGAATGTGTTTGACATTCATTAGATTCAAAAAGCTTTGTTTGAATGTATTTGACTTTCATTTGATTCAAAAATCTTTGATTGAATGTGTTTGATTGTATTTCGATCCAAAAAGATTTGTTTGAATGTGTTTGAGTTTCATTTGATTCAAAAAGCTTTGTTTGAACGAGTTTGACATTCATTTGATTCAAAAAGCTATGTTTGAATGTGTTTGACTTTCATTTGATTTTTAAAGATTTGTTTTAATGTGTTTGACTTTTATTTGATTCAAAAAGCTTATTTGAATGTGTTTGACACTCTATATATTCAAAAAGTTTTGTTTAAATATGTTTGACTGTATTTTGATTCATAAAGATTTGTTTTAATGGGTTTGACTTTCATTAGATTCATAAAGCATTGTTTGAACGTGTTTGACTTTCATTTGATTCAAAAAGCTTTGTTTGAATGTGTTCAACTTTCATTTGATTTTGAAAGATTTGTTTTAATGTGTTTGACTTTCATTTGATTCAAAAACTTGTTTGAATGTGTTTAACTTTCTTTTGATTCAAAAAGCTTAATTTGAATTTGTTTTACTTTATTTCGATTCAAAAAGAATTGTGTGAATGTGTTTAACTTTCATTAGATTCAAAAAGCTTTGTTTGAATGAATTTCACTTTCATTTGATTTCAAAAGCCTTGTTTGAATGTGTTTGACTTTCATTTGATTCAAAAACTTTTGTTTTAATGTGTTTGACTTTCTTTTGATTCAAAAAGTTTTGTTTGAACGTGTTTGACTGTATTAGGATGCACTAAGATTTGTTTGAATGTGTTTGACTTTTATTTGATTCATAAAGCTTTGTTTGAACGTGTTTGACTTTCATTTGATTCAAAAAGCTCTGTTTGAATGTGTTTAACTTTCGTTTGATTCAAGAAGCTTTGTTTGAATGTGTTTGAGTTTATTTCAATTCAAAAACATTTATTTGAATGTGTTTGACTCTCATTTGATTCAAAAAGCTTTGTTTGAATGTGTTTGACAATCATTAGATTCAAAAAGCTTTGTTTGAATGTATTTGACTTTCATTTGATTTCAAAAGCCTTGTTTGAATGTGTTTGACTTTCATTTGATTCAAAAACTTTTGTTTGAATGTGTTTGACTTTCTTTTGATTCAAAAAGTTTTGTTTGAACGTGTTTGACTGTATTAGGATGCACTAAGATTTGTTTGAATGTGTTTGACTTTTATTTGATTCATAAAGCTTTGTTTGAACGTGTTTGACTTTCATTTGATAAAAAAGCTCTGTTTGAATGTGTTTAACTTTCGTTTGATTCAAGAAGCTTTGTTTGTATGTGTTTGAGTTTATTTCGATTTAAAAACATATATTTGAATGTGTTTGACTCTCATTTGATTCAAAAAGCTTTGTTTGAATGTGTTTGACATTCATTAGATTCAAAAAGCTTTGTTTGAATGTATTTGACTTTCATTTGATTCAAAAAGCTTTGTTTGAAAGTGTTTAACTTTCGTTTGATTCAAGAAGCTTTGTTTGAATGTGTTTGAGTTTATTTCGATTCAAAAACATTTATTTGAATGTGTTTGACTCTCATTTGATTCAAAAAGCTCTGTTTGAAAGTGTTTAACTTTCGTTTGATTCAAGAAGCTTTGTTTGAATGTGTTTGAGTTTATTTCGATTCAAAAACATTTATTTGAATGTGTTTGACTCTCATTTGATTCAAAAAGCTTTGTTTGAATGTGTTTGACATTCATTAGATTCAAAAAGCTTTGTTTGAATGTATTTGACTTTCATTTGATTCAAAAATCTTTGATTGAATGTGTTTGATTGTATTTCGATCCAAAAAGATTTGTTTGAATGTGTTTGAGTTTCATTTGATTCAAAAAGCTTTGTTTGAACGAGTTTGACATTCATTTGATTCAAAAAGCTATGTTTGAATGTGTTTGACTTTCATTTGATTTTTAAAGATTTGTTTTAATGTGTTTGACTTTTATTTGATTCAAAAAGCTTATTTGAATGTGTTTGACACTCTATATATTCAAAAAGTTTTGTTTAAATATGTTTGACTGTATTTTGATTCATAAAGATTTGTTTTAATGGGTTTGACTTTCATTAGATTCATAAAGCATTGTTTGAACGTGTTTGACTTTCATTTGATTCAAAAAGCTTTGTTTGAATGTGTTCAACTTTCATTTGATTTTGAAAGATTTGTTTTAATGTGTTTGACTTTCATTTGATTCAAAAACTTGTTTGAATGTGTTTAACTTTCTTTTGATTCAAAAAGCTTAATTTGAATTTGTTTTACTTTATTTCGATTCAAAAAGAATTGTGTGAATGTGTTTAACTTTCATTAGATTCAAAAAGCTTTGTTTGAATGAATTTCACTTTCATTTGATTTCAAAAGCCTTGTTTGAATGTGTTTGACTTTCATTTGATTCAAAAACTTTTGTTTTAATGTGTTTGACTTTCTTTTGATTCAAAAAGTTTTGTTTGAACGTGTTTGACTGTATTAGGATGCACTAAGATTTGTTTGAATGTGTTTGACTTTTATTTGATTCATAAAGCTTTGTTTGAACGTGTTTGACTTTCATTTGATTCAAAAAGCTCTGTTTGAATGTGTTTAACTTTCGTTTGATTCAAGAAGCTTTGTTTGAATGTGTTTGAGTTTATTTCAATTCAAAAACATTTATTTGAATGTGTTTGACTCTCATTTGATTCAAAAAGCTTTGTTTGAATGTGTTTGACAATCATTAGATTCAAAAAGCTTTGTTTGAATGTATTTGACTTTCATTTGATTTCAAAAGCCTTGTTTGAATGTGTTTGACTTTCATTTGATTCAAAAACTTTTGTTTGAATGTGTTTGACTTTCTTTTGATTCAAAAAGTTTTGTTTGAACGTGTTTGACTGTATTAGGATGCACTAAGATTTGTTTGAATGTGTTTGACTTTTATTTGATTCATAAAGCTTTGTTTGAACGTGTTTGACTTTCATTTGATTAAAAAAGCTCTGTTTGAATGTGTTTAACTTTCGTTTGATTCAAGAAGCTTTGTTTGAATGTGTTTGAGTTTATTTCGATTTAAAAACATATATTTGAATGTGTTTGACTCTCATTTGATTCAAAAAGCTTTGTTTGAATGTGTTTGACATTCATTAGATTCAAAAAGCTTTGTTTGAATGTATTTGACTTTCATTTGATTCAAAAAGCTTTGTTTGAATATGTTTGACTTTCATTTGATTCAAAAACTTTTGTTTGAATTTGTTTGAACGTGTTTGACTGTATTCAGATCCACTAAGATTTGTTTGAATGTGTTTGAATTTTATTTGATTCATAAAGCTTTGTTTGAACGTGTTTGACTTTCATTTGATTCAAAAAGCTCTGTTTGAAAGTGTTTAACTTTCGTTTGATTCAAGAAGTTTTGTTTGAATGTGTTTAAGTTTATTTCGATTCAAAAACATTTATTTGAATGTGTTTGACTCTCATTTGATTCAAAAAGCTTTGTTTGAATGTGTTTGACATTCATTAGATTCAAAAAGCTTTGTTTGAATGTATTTGACTTTCATTTGATTTCAAAAGCTTTGTTTTAATGTGTTTGACTTTCATTTGATTCAAAAACTTTTGTTTGAATGTGTTTGACTTTATTTTGATTCAAAAAATTTTGTTTGAACGTGTTTGAATTTATTTGGATCCACTAAGATTTGTTTGAATGTGTTTGACTTTTATTTGATTCATAAAGCTTTGTTTGAACGTGTTTGACTTTCATTTGATTCAAAAAGCTCTGTTTGAAAGTGTTTAACTTTCGTTTGATTCAAGAAGCTTTGTTTGAATGTGTTTGAGTTTATTTCGATTCAAAAACATTTATTTGAATGTGTTTGACTCTCATTTGATTCAAACAGCTTTGTTTGAATGTGTTTGACATTCATCAGATTAAAAAAGCTTTGTTTGAATGTATTTGACTTTCATTTGATTTTAAAAGCTTTGTTTGAATGTGTTTGACTTTCATTTGATTCAAAAACTTTTGTTTGAATGTGTTTGACTTTCTTTTGATTCAAAAAATTTTGTTTGAACGTGTTTGACTGTATTTGGATCCACTAAGATTTGTTTGAATGAGTTTGACTTTTATTTGATTCATAAAGCTTTGTTTGAACGTGTTTGACTTTCATTTGATTCAAAAAGCTCTGTTTGAAAGTGTTTAACTTTCGTTTGATTCAAGAAGCTTTGTTTGAATGTGTTTGAGTTTATTTCGTTTCAAAAACATTTATTTGAATGTGTTTGACTCTCATTTGATTCAAAAAGCTTTGTTTGAATGTGTTTGACATTCATTAGATTCAAAAAGCTTTGTTTGAATGTATTTGACTTTCATTTGATTTCAAAAGCTTTGTTTTAATGTGTTTGACTTTCATTTGATTCAAAAACTTTTGTTTGAATGTGTTTGACTTTATTTTGATTCAAAAAATTTTGTTTGAACGTGTTTGAATTTATTTGGATCCACTAAGATTTGTTTGAATGTGTTTTACTTTTATTTGATTCATAAAGCTTTGTTTGAACGTGTTTGACTTTCATTTGATTCAAAAAGCTCTGTTTGAAAGTGTTAAACTTTCGTTTGATTCAAGAAGCTTTGTTTGAATGTGTTTGAGTTTATTTCGATTCAAAAACATTTATTTGAATGTGTTTGACTCTCATTTGATTCAAAAAGCTTTGTTTGAATGTGTTTGACATTCATTAGATTAAAAAAGCTTTGTTTGAATGTATTTGACTTTCATTTGATTTTAAAAGCTTTGTTTGAATGTGTTTGACTTTCATTTGATTCAAAAACTTTTGTTTGAATGTGTTTGACTTTCTTTTGATTCAAAAAATTTTGTTTGAACGTGTTTGGCTGTATTTGGATCCACTAAGATTTGTTTGAATGAGTTTGACTTTTATTTGATTCATAAAGCTTTGTTTGAACGTGTTTGACTTTCATTTGATTCAAAAAGCTCTGTTTGAAAGTGTTTAACTTTCGTTTGATTCAAGAAGCTTTGTATGAATGTGTTTGAGTTTATTTCGATTCAAAAACATTTATTTGAATGTGTTTGACTCTCATTTGATTCAAAAAGCTTTGTTTGAATGTGTTTGACATTCATTAGATTCAAAAAGATTTGTTTGAATGTGTTTGAGTTTCATTTGATTCAAAAAGCTTTGTTTGAACGAGTTTGACATTCATTTGATTCAAAAAGCTATGTTTGAATGTGTTTGACTTTCATTTGATTTTTAAAGATTTGTTTTAATGTGTTTGACTTTTATTTGATTCAAAAAGCTTATTTGAATGTGTTTGACACTCTATATATTCAAAAAGTTTTGTTTAAATATGTTTGACTGTATTTTGATCTAAAAAGATTTGTTTTAATGGGTTTGACTTTCATTAGATTCATAAAGCATTGTTTGAACGTGTTTGACTTTCATTTGATTCAAAAAGCTTTGTTTGAATGTGTTCAACTTTCATTTGATTTTGAAAGATTTGTTTTAATGTGTTTGACTTTCATTTGATTCAAAAACTTGTTTGAATGTGTTTAACTTTCTTTTGATTCAAAAAGCTTAATTTGAATTTGTTTTACTTTATTTCGATTCAAAAAGAATTGTTTGAATGTGTTTAACTTTCATTAGATTCAAAAAGCTTTGTTTGAATGAATTTCACTTTCATTTGATTTCAAAAGCCTTGTTTGAATGTGTTTGACTTTCATTTGATTCAAAAACTTTTGTTTGAATGTGTTTGATTTTGTTTTGATTCAAAAAGTTTTGTTTGAACGTGTTTGACTGTATTAGGATGCACTAAGATTTGTTTGACTGTGTTTGACTTTTATTTGATTCATAAAGCTTTGTTTGAACGTGTTTGACTTTCATTTTATTCAAAAAGCTCTGTTTGAATGTGTTTAACTTTCGTTTGATTCAAGAAGCTTTGTTTGAATGTGTTTGAGTTTATTTCGATTCAAAAACATTTATTTGAATGTGTTTGACTCTCATTTGATTCAAAAAGCTTTGTTTGAATGTGTTTGACATTCATTAGATTCAAAAAGCTTTGTTTGAATGTATTTGACTTTCATTTGATTTCAAAAGCCTTGTTTGAATGTGTTTGACTTTCATTTGATTCAAAAACTTTTGTTTGAATGTGTTTGGCTTTCTTTTGATTCAAAAAGTTTTGTTTGAACGTGTTTGGCTGTATTTGGATCCACTAAGATTTGTTTGAATGAGTTTGACTTTTATTTGATTCATAAAGCTTTGTTTGAACGTGTTTGACTTTCATTTGATTCAAAAAGCTCTGTTTGAAAGTGTTTAACTTTCGTTTGATTCAAGAAGCTTTGTATGAATGTGTTTGAGTTTATTTCGATTCAAAAACATTTATTTGAATGTGTTTGACTCTCATTTGATTCAAAAAGCTTTGTTTGAATGTGTTTGACATTCATTAGATTCAAAAAGCTTTGTTTGAATGTATTTGACTTTCATTTGATTTCAAAAGCTTTGTTTTAATGTGTTTGACTTTCATTTGATTCAAAAACTTTTGTTTGAATGTGTTTGACTTTATTTTGATTCAAAAAATTTTGTTTGAACGTGTTTGAATTTATTTGGATCCACTAAGATTTGTTTGAATGTGTTTGACTTTTATTTGATTCATAAAGCTTTGTTTGAACGTGTTTGACTTTCATTTGATTCAAAAAGCTCTGTTTGAAAGTGTTAAACTTTCGTTTGATTCAAGAAGCTTTGTTTGAATGTGTTTGAGTTTATTTCGATTCAAAAACATTTATTTGAATGTGTTTGACTCTCATTTGATTCAAAAAGCTTTGTTTGAATGTGTTTGACATTCATTAGATTAAAAAAGCTTTGTTTGAATGTATTTGACTTTCATTTGATTTTAAAAGCTTTGTTTGAATGTGTTTGACTTTCATTTGATTCAAAAACTTTTGTTTGAATGTGTTTGACTTTCTTTTGATTCAAAAAATTTTGTTTGAACGTGTTTGGCTGTATTTGGATCCACTAAGATTTGTTTGAATGAGTTTGACTTTTATTTGATTCATAAAGCTTTGTTTGAACGTGTTTGACTTTCATTTGATTCAAAAAGCTCTGTTTGAAAGTGTTTAACTTTCGTTTGATTCAAGAAGCTTTGTATGAATGTGTTTGAGTTTATTTCGATTCAAAAACATTTATTTGAATGTGTTTGACTCTCATTTGATTCAAAAAGCTTTGTTTGAATGTGTTTGACATTCATTAGATTCAAAAAGATTTGTTTGAATGTGTTTGAGTTTCATTTGATTCAAAAAGCTTTGTTTGAACGAGTTTGACATTCATTTGATTCAAAAAGCTATGTTTGAATGTGTTTGACTTTCATTTGATTTTTAAAGATTTGTTTTAATGTGTTTGACTTTTATTTGATTCAAAAAGCTTATTTGAATGTGTTTGACACTCTATATATTCAAAAAGTTTTGTTTAAATATGTTTGACTGTATTTTGATCTAAAAAGATTTGTTTTAATGGGTTTGACTTTCATTAGATTCATAAAGCATTGTTTGAACGTGTTTGACTTTCATTTGATTCAAAAAGCTTTGTTTGAATGTGTTCAACTTTCATTTGATTTTGAAAGATTTGTTTTAATGTGTTTGACTTTCATTTGATTCAAAAACTTGTTTGAATGTGTTTAACTTTCTTTTGATTCAAAAAGCTTAATTTGAATTTGTTTTACTTTATTTCGATTCAAAAAGAATTGTTTGAATGTGTTTAACTTTCATTAGATTCAAAAAGCTTTGTTTGAATGAATTTCACTTTCATTTGATTTCAAAAGCCTTGTTTGAATGTGTTTGACTTTCATTTGATTCAAAAACTTTTGTTTGAATGTGTTTGATTTTGTTTTGATTCAAAAAGTTTTGTTTGAACGTGTTTGACTGTATTAGGATGCACTAAGATTTGTTTGACTGTGTTTGACTTTTATTTGATTCATAAAGCTTTGTTTGAACGTGTTTGACTTTCATTTTATTCAAAAAGCTCTGTTTGAATGTGTTTAACTTTCGTTTGATTCAAGAAGCTTTGTTTGAATGTGTTTGAGTTTATTTCGATTCAAAAACATTTATTTGAATGTGTTTGACTCTCATTTGATTCAAAAAGCTTTGTTTGAATGTGTTTGACATTCATTAGATTCAAAAAGCTTTGTTTGAATGTATTTGACTTTCATTTGATTTCAAAAGCCTTGTTTGAATGTGTTTGACTTTCATTTGATTCAAAAACTTTTGTTTGAATGTGTTTGGCTTTCTTTTGATTCAAAAAGTTTTGTTTGAACGTGTTTGGCTGTATTTGGATCCACTAAGATTTGTTTGAATGAGTTTGACTTTTATTTGATTCATAAAGCTTTGTTTGAACGTGTTTGACTTTCATTTGATTCAAAAAGCTCTGTTTGAAAGTGTTTAACTTTCGTTTGATTCAAGAAGCTTTGTATGAATGTGTTTGAGTTTATTTCGATTCAAAAACATTTATTTGAATGTGTTTGACTCTCATTTGATTCAAAAAGCTTTGTTTGAATGTGTTTGACATTCATTAGATTCAAAAAGCTTTGTTTGAATGTATTTGACTTTCATTTGATTTCAAAAGCTTTGTTTTAATGTGTTTGACTTTCATTTGATTCAAAAACTTTTGTTTGAATGTGTTTGACTTTATTTTGATTCAAAAAATTTTGTTTGAACGTGTTTGAATTTATTTGGATCCACTAAGATTTGTTTGAATGTGTTTGACTTTTATTTGATTCATAAAGCTTTGTTTGAACGTGTTTGACTTTCATTTGATTCAAAAAGCTCTGTTTGAAAGTGTTAAACTTTCGTTTGATTCAAGAAGCTTTGTTTGAATGTGTTTGAGTTTATTTCGATTCAAAAACATTTATTTGAATGTGTTTGACTCTCATTTGATTCAAAAAGCTTTGTTTGAATGTGTTTGACATTCATTAGATTAAAAAAGCTTTGTTTGAATGTATTTGACTTTCATTTGATTTTAAAAGCTTTGTTTGAATGTGTTTGACTTTCATTTGATTCAAAAACTTTTGTTTGAATGTGTTTGACTTTCTTTTGATTCAAAAAATTTTGTTTGAACGTGTTTGGCTGTATTTGGATCCACTAAGATTTGTTTGAATGAGTTTGACTTTTATTTGATTCATAAAGCTTTGTTTGAACGTGTTTGACTTTCATTTGATTCAAAAAGCTCTGTTTGAAAGTGTTTAACTTTCGTTTGATTCAAGAAGCTTTGTATGAATGTGTTTGAGTTTATTTCGATTCAAAAACATTTATTTGAATGTGTTTGACTCTCATTTGATTCAAAAAGCTTTGTTTGAATGTGTTTGACATTCATTAGATTCAAAAAGATTTGTTTGAATGTGTTTGAGTTTCATTTGATTCAAAAAGCTTTGTTTGAACGAGTTTGACATTCATTTGATTCAAAAAGCTATGTTTGAATGTGTTTGACTTTCATTTGATTTTTAAAGATTTGTTTTAATGTGTTTGACTTTTATTTGATTCAAAAAGCTTATTTGAATGTGTTTGACACTCTATATATTCAAAAAGTTTTGTTTAAATATGTTTGACTGTATTTTGATCTAAAAAGATTTGTTTTAATGGGTTTGACTTTCATTAGATTCATAAAGCATTGTTTGAACGTGTTTGACTTTCATTTGATTCAAAAAGCTTTGTTTGAATGTGTTCAACTTTCATTTGATTTTGAAAGATTTGTTTTAATGTGTTTGACTTTCATTTGATTCAAAAACTTGTTTGAATGTGTTTAACTTTCTTTTGATTCAAAAAGCTTAATTTGAATTTGTTTTACTTTATTTCGATTCAAAAAGAATTGTTTGAATGTGTTTAACTTTCATTAGATTCAAAAAGCTTTGTTTGAATGAATTTCACTTTCATTTGATTTCAAAAGCCTTGTTTGAATGTGTTTGACTTTCATTTGATTCAAAAACTTTTGTTTGAATGTGTTTGATTTTGTTTTGATTCAAAAAGTTTTGTTTGAACGTGTTTGACTGTATTAGGATGCACTAAGATTTGTTTGACTGTGTTTGACTTTTATTTGATTCATAAAGCTTTGTTTGAACGTGTTTGACTTTCATTTTATTCAAAAAGCTCTGTTTGAATGTGTTTAACTTTCGTTTGATTCAAGAAGCTTTGTTTGAATGTGTTTGAGTTTATTTCGATTCAAAAATATTTATTTGAATGTGTTTGACTCTCATTTGATTCAAAAAGCTTTGTTTGAATGTGTTTGACATTCATTAGATTCAAAAAGCTTTGTTTGAATGTATTTGACTTTCATTTGATTTCAAAAGCCTTGTTTGAATGTGTTTGACTTTCATTTGATTCAAAAACTTTTGTTTGAATGTGTTTGGCTTTCTTTTGATTCAAAAAGTTTTGTTTGAACGTGTTTGACTGTATTAGGATGCACTAAGATTTGTTTGAATGTGTTTGACTTTTATTTGATTCATAAAGCTTTGTTTGAACGTGTTTGACTTTCATTTGATTAAAAAAGCTCTGTTTGAATGTGTTTAACTTTCGTTTGATTCAAGAAGCTTTGTTTGAATGTGTTTGAGTTTATTTCGATTTAAAAACATATATTTGAATGTGTTTGACTCTCATTTGATTCAAAAAGCTTTGTTTGAATGTGTTTGACATTCATTAGATTCAAAAAGCTTTGTTTGAATGTATTTGACTTTCATTTGATTCAAAAAGCTTTGTTTGAATATGTTTGACTTTCATTTGATTCAAAAACTTTTGTTTGAATTAATTTGAACGTGTTTGACTGTATTTGGATCCACTAAGATTTGTTTGAATGTGTTTGACTTTTATTTGATTCATAAAGCTTTGTTTGAACGTGTTTGACTTTCATTTGATTCAAAAAGCTCTGTTTGAAAGTGTTTAACTTTCGTTTGATTCAAGAAGCTTTGTTTGAATGTGTTCGAGTTTATTTCGATTCAAAAACATTTATTTGAATGTGTTTGACTCTCATTTGATTCAAAAAGCTTTGTTTGAATGTGTTTGACATTCATTCGATTCAAAAAGCTTTGTTTGAATGTATTTGACTTTCATTTGATTCAAAAAGCTTTGATTGAATGTGTTTGACTGTATTTCGATCCAAAAAGATTTGTTTGAATGTGTTTGAGTTTCATTTGATTCAAAAAGCTTATTTGAATGTGTTTGACACTCTATATATTCAAAAAGTTTTGTTTAAATATGTTTGACTGTATTTCGATCCAAAAAGATTTGTTTGAATGTGTTTGACTTTCATTAGATTCATAAAGCATTGTTTGAACGTGTTTGACTTTCATTTGATTCAAAAAGCTTTGTTTGAATGTGTTTGACTTTCATTACATTCAAAAAGCTTTGTTTGAATGTGTTCAACTTTCATTTGATTTTGAAAGAATTGATTTAATGTGTTTGACTTTCATTTGATTCAAAAACTTGTTTGAATGTGTTTAACTTTCTTTTGATTCAAATAGCTTAATTTGAATTTGTATTACTTTATTTCGATTCAAAAAGAATTGTTTGAATGTGTTTAACTTTCATTAGATTCAAAAAGCTTTGTTTAAATGTATTTCACTTTCATTTGATTTCAAAAGCTTTGTTTGAATGTGTTTGACTTTCATTTGATTCAAAAACTTTTGTTTGAATGTGTTTGACTTTCTTTTGATTCAAAAAGTTTTGTTTGAATGTGTTTGACTGTATTAGGATGCACTAAGATTTGTTTGAATGTGTTTGACTTTTATTTGATTCATAAAGCTTTGTTTGAACGTGTTTGATTTTCATTTGATTCAAAAAGCTCTGTTTGAATGTGTTTAACTTACGTTTGATTCAAGAAGCTTTGTTTGAATGTGTTTGAGTTTATTTCGATTTAAAAACATATATTTGAATGTGTTTGACTCTCATTTGATTTAAAAAGCTTTGTTTGAATGTATTTGACATTCATTAGATTCAAAAAGCTTTGTTTAAATGTATTTGAATTTCATTTGATTCAAAAAGCTTTGTTTGAATATATTTGACTTTCATTTGATTCAAAAACTTTTGTTTGAATGTGTTTGACTTTCTTTTGATTCAAAAAATTTTGTTTGAACGTGTTTGACTGTATTTGGATCCACTAAGATTTGTTTGAATGTGTTTCAATTTTATTTGATTCATAAAGCTTTGTTTGAACGTGTTTGACTTTCATTTGATTCAAAAAGCTCTATTTGAAAGTGTTTATCTTTCGTTTGATTCGAGAGGCTTTGTTTGAATGTGGTTGAGTTTATTTCGATTTAAAAACATATATTTGAATGTGTTTGACTCTCATTTGATTCAGAAAGCTTTGTTTGAATGTGTTTGACATTCATTAGATTCAAAAAGCTTTGTTTGAATGTATTTGACTTTCATTTGAATCAAAAAGCTTTGTTTGAATGTGTTTGACTTTCATTTGATTCAAAAACTTTTGTTTGAATGTGTTTGACTTTCTTTTGATTCAAAAAATTTTGTTTGAACGTTTTTGACTGTATTTGGATCTACTAAGATTTGTTTAAATGTGTTTGACTTTTATTTGATTCATAAAGCTTTGTTTGAACGTGTTTGACTTTCATTTGATTAAAAAAGCTCTATTTGAAAATGTTTCACTTTCGTTTGATTCAAGAAGCTTTTTTTGAATGTGTTTGAGTTTATTTCGATTCAAAAACATTTTTTTGAATGTGTTTGACTCTCATTTGATTCAAAAAGCTTTGTTTGAATGTGTTTGACATTCATTAGATTCAAAAAGCTTTGTTTGAATGTATTTGACTTTCATTTGATTTCAAAAGCTTTGTTTGAATGTGTTTGACTTTCATTTGATTCAAAAACTTTTGTTTGAATGTGTTTGACTTTCTTTTGATTCAAAAAATTTTGTTTGAACGTGTTTGACTGTATTTGGATCCACTAAGATTTGTTTGAATGTTTTTGACTTTTATTTGATTCATAAAGCTTTGTTTGAACGTGTTTGACTTTCATTTGATTCAAAAAGCTCTGTTTGAAAGTGTTTAACTTTCGTTTGATTCAAGAAGCTGTGTTTGAATGTGTTTGAGTTTATTTCGATTCAAAAACATTTATTTGAATGTGTTTGACTCTCATTTGATTCAAAAAGCTTTGTTTGAATGTGTTTGACATTCATTAGATTCAAAAAGCTTTGTTTGAATGTATTTGACTTTCATTTGATTCAGAAAGCTTTGATGGAATGTGATTGACTTTCATTTGATTCAAAAACTTTTTTTTGAATGTGTTTGACTTTCTTTTGATTCAAAAAATTTTGTTTGAACGTTTTTTACTGTATTTGGATCCACTAAGATTTGTTTAAATGTGTTTGACTTTTATTTGATTCATAAAGCTTTGTTTGAACGTGTTTGACTTTCATTTGATTAAAAAAGCTCTGTTTGAAAATGTTTCACTTTCGTTTGATTCAAGAAGCTTTGTTTGAATGTGTTTGAGTTTATTTCGATTCAAAAACATTTATTTGAATGTGTTTGACTCTCATTTGATTCAAAAAGCTTTGTTTGAATGTGTTTGACATTCATTAGATTCAAAAAGCTTTGTATGAATGTATTTGACTTTCATTTGATTTCAAAAGCTTTGTTTTAATGTGTTTGACTTTCATTTGATTCAAAAACTTTTGTTTGAATGTGTTTGACTTTATTTTGATTCAAAAAATTTTGTTTGAAGGTGTTTGAATTTATTTGGATCCACTAAGATTTGTTTGAATGTGTTTGACTTTTATTTGATTCATAAAGCTTTGTTTGAACGTGTTTGACTTTCATTTGATTCAAAAAGCTCTGTTTGAAAGTGTTTAACTTTCGTTTGATTCAAGAAGCTTTGTTTGAATGTGTTTAAGTTTATTTCGATTCAAAAACATTTATTTGAATGTGTTTGACTCTCATTTGATTCAAAAAGCTATGTTTGAATGTGTTTGACATTCATTAGATTCAAAAAGCTTTGTTTGAATGTATTTGACTTTCATTTGATTTCAAAAGCTTTGTTTGAATGTGTTTGACTTTCATTTGATTCAAAAACTTTTGTTTGAATGTGTTTGACTTTCTTTTGATTCAAAAAATTTTGTTTGAACGTGTTTGACTGTATTTGGATCCACTAAGATTTGTTTGAATTTTATTTGATTCATAAAGCTTTGTTTGAACGTGTTTGACTTTCATTTGATTCAAAAAGCTCTGTTCGAAAGTGTTTAACTTTCGTTTGATTCAAGAAGCTTTGTTTGAATGTGTTTGAGTTTATTTCGATTCAAAAACATTTATTTGAATGTGTTTGACTCTCATTTGATTCAAAAAGCTTTGTTTGAATGTGTTTTACATTCATTAGATTAAAAAAGCTTTGTTTGAATGTATTTGACTTTCTTTTGATTTCAAAAGCTTTGTTTGAATGTGTTTGACTTTCATTTGATTCAAAAACTTTTGTTTGAATGTGTTTGACTTTCTTTTGATTCAAAAAATTTTGTTTGAACGTGTTTGACTGTATTTAGATCCACTAAGATTTGTTTGAATGTGTTTGAATTTTATTTGATTCATAAAGCTTTGTTTGAACGTGTTTGACTTTCATTTGATTCAAAAAGCTCTGTTCGAAAGTGTTTAACTTTCGTTTGATTCAAGAAGCTTTGTTTGAATGTGTTTGAGTTTATTTCGATTCAAAAACATTTATTTGAATGTGTTTGACTCTCATTTGATTCAAAAAGCTTTGTTTGAATGTGTTTGACATTCATTAGATTCAAAAAGCTTTGTTTGAATGTATTTGACTATCATTTGATTTCAAAAGCTTTGTTTGAATGTGTTTGACTCTCATTTGATTCAAAAAGCTTTGTTTGAATGTGTTTGACATTCATTAGATTCAAAAAGCTTTGTTTGAATGTATTTGACTTTCATTTGATTTCAAAAGCTTTGTTTTAATGTGTTTGACTTTCATTTGATTCAAAAACTTTTGTTTGAATGTGTTTGACTTTATTTTGATTCAAAAAATTTTGTTTGAACGTGTTTGAATTTATTTGGATCCACTAAGATTTGTTTGAATGTGTTTGACTTTTATTTGATTCATAAAGCTTTGTTTGAACGTGTTTGACTTTCATTTGATTCAAAAAGCTCTGTTTGGAAGTGTTTAACTTTCGTTTGATTCAAGAAGCTTTGTTTGAATGTGTTTGAGTTTATTTCGATTCAAAAACATTTATTTGAATGTGTTTGACTCTCATTTGATTCAAAAAGCTTTGTTTGAATGTGTTTGACATTCATTAGATTCAAAAAGCTTTGTTTGAATGTATTTGACTTTCATTTGATTCAAAAAGCTTTGTTTGAATATGTTTGACTTTCATTTGATTCAAAAACTTTTGTTTGAATTAATTTGAACGTGTTTGACTGTATTTGGATCCACTAAGATTTGTTTGAATGTGTTTGACTTTTATTTGATTCATAAAGCTTTGTTTGAACGTGTTTGACATTCATTTGATTCAAAAAGCTCTGTTTGAAAGTGTTTAACTTTCGTTTGATTCAAGAAGCTGTGTTTGAATGTGTTTGAGTTTATTTCGATTCAAAAACATTTATTTGAATGTGTTTGACTCTCATTTGATTCAAAAAGCTTTGTTTGAATGTGTTTGACATTCATTAGATTCAAAAAGCTTTGTTTGAATGTATTTGACTTTCATTTGATTCAGAAAGCTTTGATTGAATGTGATTGACTTTCATTTGATTCAAAAACTTTTTTTTGAATGTGTTTGACTTTCTTTTGATTCAAAAAATTTTGTTTGAACGTTTTTTACTGTATTTGGATCCACTAAGATTTGTTTAAATGTGTTTGACTTTTATTTGATTCATAAAGCTTTGTTTGAACGTGTTTGACTTTCATTTGATTAAAAAAGCTCTGTTTGAAAATGTTTCACTTTCGTTTGATTCAAGAAGCTTTGTTTGAATGTGTTTGAGTTTATTTCGATTCAAAAACATTTATTTGAATGTGTTTGACTCTCATTTGATTCAAAAAGCTTTGTTTGAGTGTGTTTGACATTCATTAGATTCAAAAAGCTTTGTTTGAATGTATTTGACTTTCATTTGATTTCAAAAGCTTTGTTTTAATGTGTTTGACTTTCATTTGATTCAAAAACTTTTGTTTGAATGTGTTTGACTTTATTTTCATTCAAAAAATTTTGTTTGAAGGTGTTTGAATTTATTTGGATCCACTAAGATTTGTTTGAATGTGTTTGACTTTTATTTGATTCATAAAGCTTTGTTTGAACGTGTTTGACTTTCATTTGATTCAAAAAGCTCTGTTTGAAAGTGTTAATCTTTCGTTTGATTCAAGAAGCTTTGTTTGAATGTGTTTGAGTTTATTTCGATTCAAAAACATTTATTTGAATGTGTTTGACTCTCATTTGATTCAAAAAGCTTTGTTTGAATGTGTTTGACATTCATTAGATTCAAAAAGCTTTGTTTGAATGTATTTGACTATCATTTGATTTCAAAAGCTTTGTTTGAATATGTTTGACTTTCATTTGAATCAAAAACTTTTGTTTGAATGTGTTTGACTTTCTTTTGATTCAAAAAATTTTGTTTGAACGTTTTTTACTGTATTTGGATCCACTAAGATTTGTTTGAATGTGTTTGAGTTTTATTTGATTCATAAAGCTTTGTTTGAACGTGTTTGACTTTCATTTGATTCAAAAAGCTCTGTTTGAAAGTGTTTAACTTTCGTTTGATTCAAGAAGCTTTGTTTGAATGTGTTTAAGTTTATTTCGATTCAAAAACATTTATTTGAATGTGTTTGACTCTCATTTGATTCAAAAAGCTATGTTTGAATGTGTTTGACATTCATTAGATTCGAAAAGCTTTGTTTGAATGTATTTGACTTTCATTTGATTTCAAAAGCTTTGTTTGAATGTGTTTGACTTTCATTTGATTCAAAAACTTTTGTTTGAATGTGTTTGACTTTCTTTTGATTCAAAAAATTTTGTTTGAACGTGTTTGACTGTATTTGGATCCACTAAGATTTGTTTGAATTTTATTTGATTCATAAAGCTTTGTTTGAACGTGTTTGACTTTCATTTGATTCAAAAAGCTCTGTTCGAAAGTGTTTAACTTTCGTTTGATTCAAGAAGCTTTGTTTGAATGTGTTTGAGTTTATTTCGATTCAAAAACATTTATTTGAATGTGTTTGACTCTCATTTGATTCAAAAAGCTTTGTTTGAATGTGTTTTACATTCATTAGATTAAAAAAGCTTTGTTTGAATGTATTTGACTTTCTTTTGATTTCAAAAGCTTTGTTTGAATGTGTTTGACTTTCATTTGATTCAAAAACTTTTGTTTGAATGTGTTTGACTTCTTTTGATTCAAAAAATTTTGTTTGAACGTGTTTGACTGTATTTAGATCCACTAAGATTTGTTTGAATGTGTTTGAATTTTATTTGATTCATAAAGCTTTGTTTAAACGTGTTTGACTTTCATTTGATTCAAAAAGCTCTGTTCGAAAGTGTTTAACTTTCGTTTGATTCAAGAAGCTTTGTTTGAATGTGTTTGAGTTTATTTCGATTCAAAAACATTTATTTGAATGTGTTTGACTCTCATTTGATTTAAAAAGCTTTGTTTGAATGTGTTTGATGTGGATCAAGAGGGAAATTCTTTTGAAGAGCCAATCATATTGGTTTTAAGGCCAATAGGGTTTGAGCTTGGAGTAAAGAATCAAGAATGGTTAACATGCGCAGCCATTGAAGAAGAAGTCAAGGTCCAGTTGGGTTCCGACGACGGCAGCGGCGGCGACGCGCCGATCTGGGTGCCACGCGCCGGCTCCCTAGCTCCGGCCTGAGTCCAGCTACACGGCGGTGGGGCGCGTGTCGATGATGGCGGCGCGTGAGGTGGTGGTTCGGCGGCAGTACGAAAAGAAAGATTTTCCTAACTTAGTTTTTTCTAGAGTTTTTGCTTGCAAGTTTTTACCTTTCACTTGAAAGGGTTTTTCTTGGTTTAAGCAATTAGGAATCTTCTTAATTTCTGTTATTTTAGTTTAAAATAATTTCTAAGTCAATTAGGAATTGTTTTAAGAAGTTTTAGTTTAACTAGAACTAGTCTTATTACTAGTTTCCTAGTTCCATTAGAATTGGTTTTCCTATTCTATCTAGGATACTTGGGGATCAAGGCTAGGGTTTTTTTTCCTAGTTCGAATAGACTTAGGAATAGTTAGTTTAGTCTATAAATAAGGGATTTTTCGTGGCTTTGTATACACAACCAAAACCAGAAAATTCAATACAAGTTTATTGTTTGTTTTGCTTAATTGCTTACAAATTCTTTTGCTAGTTTTCAATTCAAGGAGTTGTTTTGATAATTAGAACGTTCAATTC
Source organism: Chenopodium quinoa (assembly GCF_001683475.1). NCBI lineage: Eukaryota > Viridiplantae > Streptophyta > Magnoliopsida > Caryophyllales > Amaranthaceae > Chenopodium > Chenopodium quinoa. Next base: position 28,172 of record NW_018744443.1, on the reverse strand, counting down.
TTAGTTCTAGGAGTAGTCTAAGTTTTGTTCATCAAAGTACTTAGTTCCAGGAGTGGTCTAGGTAATTTGAGAGGCGTTGAATTCGTTCCAGGAGTGGTCGTTTTCAAAGTCATATCCGGTTCGTTATTCTTAAGTTGTTCGATTTTCTTAGGAAATTCGAAGGGCTTGTGTTACTTGTGTGATTTTAGATTCTTTATTAAGTTAAGGGGTTTAGATCCACATCAAATTGGTATCAGAGCTTGTGTGATACCACATCAAATTGGTATCAGATTTCAGGGGTTTTGATCGTTCAACAATTCGTTCATCAAATCGCACTTGTTCTCGGATAACCAGTTTTTCTGTCAACTTCAGAAGGCTCGTTCTCCTTCGTTACAAGGTCTTTTCAGGTGATTCTTTTTTTGATTTTGGGTGAAATTTTGTCTAATTTCTGCCTGTGAAATTTCGGAATTTTTCGAGTTCGTTTGCTATTAAACTGGACTGTTTTCCGCAACTGTGTCAGTTTTGGTCCGATTTAATACTTACTGCTCGTTGTGTGCGATTTTGTTCCAAGTTGTGTTGCGATTTTTGTGGGATATACCTGTGTGGATAAGGGTTCTTTTATTTCTGTTTTTTTCACATAATTATGGAGGAAGGGATCCGAAAATCTATGGATGAATTTGCAAAGTTACTTCAAGGTCATAAAAAGAAGAAAAAACATGAAGATGATAACGTAGATTTTGGCTTTGGTAACAAACATATGCTTATGGAGCGACTGAATTTACATGAAGAAATTATTTTTCAAGGTCAACAAGATAGTTTGTTTCATACTCGATGCAAAGTTGTTGATAGAACTTGTAGGGTGATCATTGATAGTGGTTCGTGTACCAATGTAGCGTCTACAGAGATGGTTACTAAACTCCAACTTCCTACAAGAGATCATGAAAAACCATATAAGTTGGGTTGGCTAGATAATTCTATGGGTTTTCATGTAGAACAACAAGCTTTGGTGAATTTCTCCATTGGCAATTACAAGGAAGAATTATGGTGCGATGTGATTCCTATGAGTGCTTGTCACGTTCTTTTAGGAAGACCATGGCAATTTGATCGACATGTTAAACATGATGGTGTGGCCAACACATATTCGGTCAAGGTGGGAAACAAGAGGTTCAAACTTATTCCTTTAACTATTATTCCATGCCGCGTTAAAGTTAAAGAGATGGAGGAAGATTGTCAAAAGGATAAGGAAGAGGAACATGTAGGTGCTAAAGAGCTCGAAGAAAAGGTGAGTGAAACAATTGATGTTCCAATTGTGTGTGACGTTGTTCAAGATCAGATTATTCATAATGATCTACCAATGGTGGTGTCGGAAAAGGTTTTTGATACTATTGAGGAGCCATTCGTGAATCAAGATAATAATTTAATGGTTTCTTTAGAAGTGGTGGATTCATTAGGCATGCATAAAGAGAAGAAATTGTTAGTCATACATGAGAAAAATATCATGAAGCCTAAAGTGTTCTTATGGTCAACTTCGAAGACCAAGGACCAAATTGAGAATTGGTTGTTTCTAAAATATTGCCTTGCTCGTGGTGATGTTGTTACATTGCTTAAAATTGCTAGCGTTGAGGTAATAGTTCTTTTGGCTTGTATTCGTCGAATTTGGATGGTTTCATGGAATTGTTCTCCTTACATGGATGATGCGAATTTGAGGACAAATTCTTTTGAAGAGGGGGAGAATGATGTGGATCAAGAGGGAAATTCTTTTGAAGAGCCAATCATATTGGTTTTAAGGCCAATAGGGTTTGAGCTTGGAGTAAAGAATCAAGAATGGTTAACATGCGCAGCCATTGAAGAAGAAGTCAAGGTCCAGTTGGGTTCCGACGACGGCAGCGGCGGCGACGCGCCGATCTGGGTGCCACGCGCCGGCTCCCTAGCTCCGGCCTGAGTCCAGCTACACGGCGGTGGGGCGCGTGTCGATGATGGCGGCGCGTGAGGTGGTGGTTCGGCGGCAGTACGAAAAGAAAGATTTTCCTAACTTAGTTTTTTCTAGAGTTTTTGCTTGCAAGTTTTTACCTTTCACTTGAAAGGGTTTTTCTTGGTTTAAGCAATTAGGAATCTTCTTAATTTCTGTTATTTTAGTTTAAAATAATTTCTAAGTCAATTAGGAATTGTTTTAAGAAGTTTTAGTTTAATTAGAACTAGTCTTATTACTAGTTTCCTAGTTCCATTAGAATTGGTTTTCCTATTCTATCTAGGATACTTGGGGATCAAGGCTAGGGTTTTTTTTCCTAGTTCGAATAGACTTAGGAATAGTTAGTTTAGTCTATAAATAAGGGATTTTTCGTGGCTTTGTATACACAACCAAAACCAGAAAATTCAATACAAGTTTATTGTTTGTTTTGCTTAATTGCTTACAAATTCTTTTGCTAGTTTTCAATTCAAGGAGTTGTTTTGATAATTAGAACGTTCAATTCTTAGTTCTAGGAGTAGTCTAAGTTTTGTTCATCAAAGTACTTAGTTCCAGGAGTGGTCTAGGTAATTTGAGAGGCGTTGAATTCGTTCCAGGAGTGGTCGTTTTCAAAGTCATATCCGGTTCGTTATTCTTAAGTTGTTCGATTTTCTTAGGAAATTCGAAGGGCTTGTGTTACTTGTGTGATTTTAGATTCTTTATTAAGTTAAGGGGTTTAGATCCACATCAGTGTTTGACATTCATTAGATTCAAAAAGCTTTGTTTGAATGTATTTGACTATCATTTGATTTCAAAAGCTTTGTTTGAATGTGTTTGACTTTCATTTGATTCAAAAACTTTTGTTTGAATGTGTTTGACTTTCTTTTGATTCAAAAAATTTTGTTTGAACGTGTTTGAATGTATTTGGATCCACTAAGATTTGTTTGAATGTGTTTGACTTTTATTTGATTCATAAAGCTTTGTTTGAACGTGTTTGACTTTCATTTGATTCAAAAAGCTCTGTCTGAAAGTGTTTAACTTTCGTTTGATTCAAGAAGCTTTGTTTGAATGTGTTTGAGTTTATTTCGATTCAAAAACATTTATTTGAATGTGTTTGACTCTCATTTGATTCAAAAAGCTTTGTTTGAATGTGTTTGACATTCATTAGATTCAAAAAGCTTTGTTGAATGTATTTGACTTTCATTTGATTTCAAAAGCTTTGTTTGAATGTGTTTGACTATCATTTGATTCAAAAACTTTTGTTTGAATGTGTTTGACTTTCTTTTGATTCATAAAGCATTGTTTGAACGTGTTTGACTTTCATTTGATTCAAAAAGCTTTGTTTGAATGTGTTTGACTTTCATTACATTCAAAAAGCTTTGTTTGAATGTGTTCAACTTTCATTTGATTTTGAAAGATTTGTTTTAATGTGTTTGACTTTCATTTGATTCAAAAACTTGTTTGAATGTGTTTAACTTTCTTTTGATTCAAATAGCTTAATTTGAATTTGTATTACTTTATATCGATTCAAAAAGAATTGTTTGAATGTGTTTAACTTTCATTAGATTCAAAAAGCTTTGTTTGAATGTATTTCACTTTCATTTGATTTCAAAAGCTTTGTTTGAATGTGTTTGACTTTCATTTGATTCAAAAACTTTTGTTTGAATGTGTTTGACTTTCTTTTGATTCAAAAAGTTTTGTTTGAATGTGTTTGACTGTATTAGGATGCACTGAGATTTGTTTGAATGTGTTTGACTTTTATTTGATTCATAAAGCTTTGTTTGAACGTGTTTGATTTTCATTTGATTCAAAAAGCTCTGTTTGAATGTGTTTAACTTTCGTTTGATTCAAGAAGCTTTGTTTGAATGTGTTTGAGTTTATTTCGATTTAAAAACATATATTTGAATGTGTTTGACTCTCATTTGATTCAAAAAGCTTTGTTTGAATGTATTTGACATTCATTAGATTCAAAAAGCTTTGTTTGAATGTATTTGAATTTCATTTGATTCAAAAAGCTTTGTTTGAATATATTTGACTTTCATTTGATTCAAAAACTTTTGTTTGAATGTGTTTGACTTTCTTTTGATTCAAAAAATTTTGTTTGAATGTGTTTGACTGTATTTGGATCCACTAAGATTTGTTTGAATGTGTTTCACTTTTATTTGATTCATAAAGCTTTGTTTGAACGTGTTTGACTTTCATTTGATTCAAAGAGCTATATTTGAAAGTGTTTAACTTTCGTTTGATTCGAGAAGCTTTGTTTGATTGTGTTTGAGTTTATTTCGATTTAAAAACATATATTTGAATGTATTTGACTCTCATTTGATTCAGAAAGCTTTGTTTGAATGTGTTTGACATTCATTAGATTCAAAAAGCTTTGTTTGAATGTATTTGACTATCATTTGATTTCAAAAGCTTTGTTTGAATGTGTTTGACTTTCATTTGATTCAAAAACTTTTGTTTGAATGTGTTTGACTTTCTTTTGTTTCAAAAAATTTTGTTTGAACGTTTTTTACTGTATTTGGATCCACTAAGATTTGTTTGAATGTGTTTGACTTTTATTTGATTCATCAAGCTTTGTTTGAACGTGTTTGACTTTCATTTGATTCAAAAAGCTCTGTTTGAAAGTGTTTAACTTTCGTTTGATTCAAGAAGCTGTGTTTGAATGTGTTTGAGTTTATTTCGATTAAAAAACATTTATTTGAATGTGTTTGACTCTCATTTGATTCAAAAAGCTTTGTTTGAATGTGTTTGACATTCATTAGATTCAAAAAGCTTTGTTTGAATGTATTTGACTTTCATTTGATTCAGAAAGCTTTGATTGAATGTGATTGACTTTCATTTGATTCAAAAACTTTTGTTTGAATGTGTTTGACTTTCTTTTGATTCAAAAAGTTTTGTTTGAATGTTTTTGACTTTCATTTGATTCAAAAACTTTTGTTTGAATGTGTTTGACTTTCTTTTGATTCAAAAAATTTTGTTTGAACGTGTTTGACTGTATTTGGATCCACTAAGATTTGTTTGAATGTGTTTGACTTTTATTTGATTCAAAAAGCTCTGTTTGAATGTGTTTAACTTTTGTTTGATTCAAGAAGCTTTGTTTAAATGTGTTTGAGTTTATTTCGATTTAAAAACATATATTTGAATGTGTTTGACTCTCATTTGATTCAAAAAGCTTTGTTTGAATGTGTTTAACATTCATTAGATTCAAAAAGCTTTGTTTGAATGTATTTGACTTTCATTTAAATCAAAAAGCTTTGTTTGAATGTGTTTGACTTTCATTTGATTCAAAAACTTTTGTTTGAATGTGTTTGACTTTCTTTTGATTCAAAAAATTTTGCTTGAACGTGTTTGACTGTATTTGGATCCACTAAGATTTGTTTGAATGTATTTGACTTTTATTTGATTCATAAAGCTTTGTTTGAACGTGTTTGATTTTCATTTGATTAAAAAAGCTCTGTTTGAAAATGTTTAACTTTCGTTTGATTCAAGAAGCTTTGTTTGAATGTGTTTGAGTTTATTTCGATTCAAAAACATTTATTTGAATGTGTTTGACTCTCATTTGATTAAAAAAGCTTTGTTTGAATGTGTTTGACATTCATTAGATTCAAAAAGCTTTGTTTGAATGTATTTGACTATCATTTGATTTCAAAAGCTTTGTTTGAATATGTTTGACTTTCATTTGATTCAAAAACTTTTGTTTGAATGTGTTTGACTTTCTTTTGATTAAAAAAATTTTGTTTGAACGTTTTTTACTGTATTTGGATCCACTAAGATTTGTTTAAATGTGTTTGACTTTTATTTGATTCATAAAGCTTTGTTTGAACGTGTTTGACTTTCATTTGATTAAAAAAGCTCTGTTTGAAAATGTTTCACTTTCGTTTGATTCAAGAAGCTTTGTTTGAATGTGTTTGAGTTTATTTCGATTCAAAAACATTTATTTGAATGTGTTTGACTCTCATTTGATTCAAAAAGCTTTGTTTGAATGTGTTTGACATTCATTAGATTCAAAAAGCTTTGTTTGAATGTATTTGACTATCATTTGATTTCAAAAGCTTTGTTTGAATATGTTTGACTTTCATTTGATTCAAAAACTTTTGTTTGAATGTGTATGACTTTCTTTTGATTCAAAAAATTTTGTTTGAACGTTTTTTATTGTATTTGGATCCACTAAGATTTGTTTGAATGTGTTTGACTTTTATTTGATTCATAAAGCTTTGTTTGAACGTGTTTGACTTTCATTTGATTCAAAAAGCTCTGCTTGAAAGTGTTTAACTTTCGTTTGATTCAAGAAGCTTTGTTTGAATGTGTTTGAGTTTATTTTGATTCAAAAACATTTATTTGAATGTGTTTGACTCTCATTTGATTCAAAAAGCTTTGTTTGAATGTGTTTGACATTCATTAGATTCAAAAAGCTTTGTTTGAATGTATTTGACTTTCATTTGATTTCAAAAGCTTTGTTTGAATGTGTTTGACTTTCATTTGATTCAAAAACTTTTGTTTGAATGTGTTTGACTTTCTTTTGATTCAAAAAATTTTGTTTGAACGTGTTTGACTGTATTTGGATCCACTAAGATTTGTTTGAATGTGTTTGAATTTTATTTGATTCATAAAGCTTTGTTTGAACGTGTTTGACTTTCATTTTATTCAAAAAGCTCTGTTCGAAAGTGTTTAACTTTCGTTTGATTCAAGAAGCTTTGTTTGAATGTGTTTGAGTTTATTTCGATTCAAAAACATTTATTTGAATGTGTTTGACTCTCATTTGATTCAAAAAGCTTTGTTTAAATGTGTTTGACATTCATTAGATTAAAAAAGCTTTGTTTGAATGTATTTGACTTTCTTTTGATTTCAAAAGCTTTGTTTGAATGTGTTTGACTTTCATTTGATTCAAAAACTTTTGTTTGAATGTGTTTGTCTTTCTTTTGATTCAAAAAATTTTGTTTGAACGTGTTTGACTGTATTTGGATCCACTAACATTTGTTTGAATGTGTTTGAATTTTATTTGATTCATAAAGCTTTGTTTGAACGTGTTTGACTTTCATTTGATTTAAAAAGCTCTGTTTGAATGTGTTTAACTTTCGTTTGATTCAAGAAGCGTTTGAATGTGTTTGAGTTTATTTCGATTTAAAAACATTTATTTGAATGTGTTTGACTCTCATTTGATTCAAAAAGCTCTGTTTGAATGTGTTTGAGTTTATTTCGATTCAAAACATTTATTTGAATGTGTTTGACTCTCATTTGATTCAAAAAGCTTTGTTTGAATGTGTTTGACATTCATTAGATTCAAAAAGCTTTGTTTGAATGTATTTGCTTTCATTTGATTTCAAAAGCTTTGTTTGAATGTGTTTGACTTTCATTTGATTCAAAAACTTTTGTTTGAATGTGTTTGACTTTCTTTTGATTCAAAAAATTTTGTTTGAACGTGTTTGACTGTATTTGGATCCACTAAGATTTGTTTGAATGTGTTTGAATTTTATTTGATTCATAAAGCTTTGTTTGAACGTGTTTGACTTTCATTTGATTCAAAAAGCTCTGTTCGAAAGTGTTTAACTTTCGTTTGATTCAAGAAGCTTTGTTTGAATGTGTTCGAGTTTATTTCGATTCAAAAACATTTATTTGAATGTGTTTGACTCTCATTTGATTCAAAAAGCTTTGTTTGAATGTGTTTGACATTCATTAGATTAAAAAAGCTTTGTTTGAATGTATTTGACTTTCTTTTGATTTCAAAAGCTTTGTTTGAATGTGTTTGACTTTCATTTGATTCAAAAACTTTTGTTTGAATGTGTTTGTCTTTCTTTTGATTCAAAAAATTTTGTTTGAACGTGTTTGACTGTATTTGGATCCACTAAGATTTGTTTGAATGTGTTTGAATTTTATTTGATTCATAAAGCTTTGTTTGAACGTGTTTGACTTTCATTTGATTCAAAAAGCTCTGTTCGAAAGTGTTTAACTTTCGTTTGATTCAAGAAGCTTTGTTTGAATGTGTTTGAGTTTATTTCGATTCAAAAACATTTATTTGAATGTGTTTGACTCTCATTTGATTCAAAAACCTTTGTTTGAATGTGTTTGACATTCATTATATTCAAAAAGCTTTGTTTGAATGTATTTGACTTTCATTTGATTCAAAAAGCTTTGATTAAATGTGTTTGACTGTATTTCGATCCAAAAAGATTTGTTTGAATGTGTTTGAGTTTCATTTGATTCAAAAAGCTTTGTTTGAACAAGTTTGACATTCATTTGATTCAAAAAGCTATGTTTGAATGTGTTTGACTTTCATTTGATTTTTAAAGATTTGTTTTAATGTATTTGACTTTCATTTGATTCAAAAAGCTTTGTTTGAAAGTGTTTGACTGTATTTGGATCCACTAAGATTTGTTTGAATGTGTTTGACTTTTATTTGATTCATAAAGTTTTGTTTGAACGTGTTTGACTTTCATTTGATTCAAAAAGCTTTGTTTGAAAGTGTTTAACTTTCGTTTGATTCAAGAAGCTTTGTTTGAATGTGTTTGAGTTTATTTCGATTCAAAAACATTTATTTGAATGTGTTTGACTCTTATTTGATTCAAAAAGCTTTGTTTGAATGTGTTTGACATTCATTAGATTCAAAAAGCTTTGTTTGAATGTATTTGACTTTCATTTGATTCAAAGAGCTTTGATTGAATGTGTTTGACTTTCATTTGATTCAAAAACCTTTGTTTGAATGTGTTTGATTTTCTTTTGATTCAAAAAATTTTGTTTGAATGTGTTTGACTTTCATTTGATTCAAAAACTTTTGTTTGAATGTGTTTGACTTTCTTTTGATTCAAAAAATTTTGTTTGAACGTTTTTGACTGTATTTGGATCCACTAAGATTTGTTTAAATGTGTTTGACTTTAATTTGATTCATAAAGCTTTGTTTGAACGTGTTTGACTTTCATTTGATTAAAAAAGCTCTGTTTGAAAATGTTTCACTTTCGTTTGAATCAAGAAGCTTTGTTTGAATGTGTTTGAGTTTATTTCGATTCAAAAACATTTATTTGAATGTGTTTGACTCTCATTTGATTCAAAAAGCTTTGTTTGAATGTGTTTGACATTCATTAGATTCAAAAAGCTTTGTTTGAATGTATTTGACTATCATTTGATTTCAAAAGGTTTGTTTGAATATGTTTGACTTTCATTTGATTCAAAAACTTTTGTTTGAATGTGTTTGACTTTCTTTTGATTCAAAAAATATTGTTTGAACGTTTTTACTGTATTTGGATCCACTAAGATTTGTTTGAATGTGTTTGACTTTTATTTGATTCATAAAGCTTTGTTTGAACGTGTTTGACTTTCATTTGATTCAAAAAGCTCTGTTTGAAAGTGTTTAACTTTGGTTTGATTCAAGAAGCTTTGTTTGAATGTGTTCGAGTTTATTTCGATTCAAAAACATTTATTTGAATGTGTTTGACTCTCATTTGATTCAAAAAGCTTTGTTTGAATGTGTTTGACATTCATTAGATTCAAAAAGCTTTGTTTGAATGTATTTGACTTTTATTTGATTTCAAAAGCTTTGTTTGAATGTGTTTGACTTTCATTTGATTCAAAAACTTTTGTTTGAATTTGTTTGACTTTCTTTTGATTCAAAAAATTTTGTTTGAACGTGTTTGACTGTATTTGGATCCACTAAGATATGTTTGAATGTGTTTGACTTTTATTTGATTCATAAAGCTTTGTTTGAACGTGTTTGACTTTCATTTGATTCAAAAAGCTCTGTTTGAAAGTGTTTAACTTTCGTTTGATTCAAGAAGCTTTGTTTGAATGTGTTCGAGTTTATTTCGATTCAAAAACATTTATTTGAATGTGTTTGACTCTCATTTGATTCAAAAAGCTTTGTTTGAATGTGTTTGACATTCATTAGATTGAAAAAGCTTTGTTTGAATGTATTTGACTTTCATTTGATTTCAAAAGCTTTGTTTGAATGTGTTTGACTTTCATTTGATTCAAAAACTTTTGTTTGAATGTGTTTGACTTTCTTTTGATTCAAAAAATTTTGTTTGAACGTGTTTGACTGTATTTGGATCCACTAAGATTTGTTTGAATGTGTTTGAATTTTATTTGATTCATAAAGCTTTGTCTGAACGTGTTTGACTTTCATTTGATTCAAAAAGCTCTGTTCGAAACTGTTTAACTTTCGTTTGATTCAAGAAGCTTTGTTTGAATGTGTTTGAGTTTATTTCGATTCAAAAACATTTATTTGAATGTGTTTGACTCTCATTTGATTCAAAAAGCTTTGTTTGAATGTGTTTGACATTCATTATATTCAAAAAGCTTTGTTTGAATGTATTTGACTTTCATTTGATTCAAAAAGCTTTGATTAAATGTGTTTGACTGTATTTCGATCCAAAAAGATTTGTTTGAATGTGTTTGAGTTTCATTTGATTCAAAAAGCTTTGTTTGAACAAGTTTGACATTCATTTGATTCAAAAAGCTATGTTTAAATGTGTTTGACTTTCATTTGATTTTTAAAGATTTGTTTTAATGTGTTTGACTTTTATTTGATTCAAAAAGCTTATTTGAATGTGTTTGACACTCTATATATTCAAAAAGTTTTGTTTAAATATGTTTGACTGTATTTCGATCCAAAAAAATTTGTTTAAATGTGTTTGACTTTCATTAGATTCATAAAGCATTGTTTGAACGTGTTTGACTTTCATTTGATTCAAAAAGCTTTGTTTGAATGTGTTTGACTTTCATTACATTTAAAAAGCTTTGTTTGAATATGTTCAACTTTCATTTGATTTTGAAAGATTTGTTTTAATGTGTTTGACTGTCATTTGATTCAAAAACTTGTTGAATGTGTTTAACTTTCTTTTGATTCAAAAAGCTTAATTTGAATTTGTTTTACTTTATTTCGATTCAAAAAGAATTGTTTGAATGTGTTTAACTTTCTTTAGATTCAAAAAGCTTTGTTTGAATTTATTTGACTTTTATTTGATTTCAAAAGCTTTGTTTGAATGTGTTTAACTTTCATTTGATTCAAAAACTTTTGTTTGAATGTGTTTGACTTTCTTTTGATTCAAAAAGTTTTGTTTGAACGTGTTTGACTTTATTAGGATGCACTAAGATTTGTTTGAATGTGTTTGACTTTTATTTGATTCATAAAGCTTTGTTTGAACGTGTTTGACTTTCATTTGATTCAAAAAGCTCTGTTTGAATGTGTTTAACTTTCATTTGATTGAAGAAGCTTTGTTTGAATGTGTTTGAGTTTATTTCGATTTAAAAACATATATTTGAATGTGTTTGACTTTCATTTGATTCAAAAAGCTTTGTTTGAATGTGTTTGACATTCATTAGATTCAAAAAGCTTTGTTTGAATGTATTTGACTTTCATTTGAATCAAAAAGCTTTGTTTGAATGTGTTTGACTTTCATTTGATTCAAAAACTTTTGTTTGAATGTGTTTGACTTTCTTTTGATTCAAAAAATTTTGTTTGAACGTTTTTTACTGTATTTGGATCCACTAAGATTTGTTTGAATGTGTTTGAGTTTTATTTGATTCATAAAGCTTTGTTTGAACGTGTTTGACTTTCATTTGATTAAAAAAGCTCTGTTTGAAAATGTTTAACTTTCGTTTGATTCAAGAAGCTTTGTTTGAATGTGTTTGAGTTTATTTCGATTCAAAAACATTTATTTGAATGTGTTTGATTCTCATTTGATTCAAAAAGCTTTGTTTGAACGAGTTTGACATTCATTTGATTCAAAAAGCTATGTTTGAATGTGTTTGACTTTCATTTGATTTTTAAAGATTTGTTTTAATGTGTTTGACTTTTATTTGATTCAAAAAACTTATTTGAATGTGTTTGACACTCTTTATATTCAACAAGTTTTGTTTAAATATGTTTGACTGTATTTTGATCCAAAAAGATTTGTTTGAATGTGTTTGACTTTCATTAGATTCATAAAGCATTGTTTGAACGTGTTTGACTTTCATTTGATTCAAAAAGCTTTGTTTGAATGTGTTTGACTTTCATTACATTCAAAAAGCTTTGTTTGAATATGTTCAACTTTCATTTGATTTTGAAAGATTTGTTTTAATCTGTTTGACTGTCATTTGATTCAAAAACTTGTTGAATGTGTTTAACTTTCTTTTGATTCAAAAAGCTTAATTTGAATTTGTTTTACTTTATTTCGATTCAAAAAGAATTGTTTGAATGTGTTTAACTTTCATTAGATTCAAAAAGCTTTGTTTGAAATTATTTCACTTTCATTTGATTTCAAAAGCTTTGTTTGAATGTGTTTGACTTTCATTTGATTCAAAAACTTTTGTTTGAATGTGTTTGACTTTCTTTTGATTCAAAAAGTTTTGTTTGAACGTGTTTGACTGTAATAGGATGCACTAAGATTTATTTGAATGTGTTTGACTTTTATTTGATTCATAAAGCTTTGTTTGAACGTGTTTGACTTTCATTTGATTCAAAAAGCTCTGTTTGAATGTGTTTAACTTTCGTTTGATTCAAGAAGCTTTGTTTGAATGTGTTTGAGTTTATTTCGATTTAAAAACATATATTTGAATGTGTTTGACTCTCATTTGATTCAAAAAGCTTTGTTTGAATGTGTTTGACATTCATTAGATTCAAAAAGCTTTGTTTGAATGTATTTGACTTTCATTTGAAGCAAAAAGCTTTGTTTGAATGTGTTTGACTTTCGTTTGATTCAAAAACTTTTGTTTGAATGTGTTTGACTTTCTTTTGATTCAAAAAATTTTGTTTGAACGTTTTTGACTGTATTTGGATCCACTAAGATTTGTTTAACTGTGTTTGACTTTTATTTGATTCATAAAGCTTTGTTTGAACGTGTTTTGACTGTCATTTGATTAAAAAAGCTTTGTTTGAACGTGTTTGACTGTCATTTGATTAAAAAAGCTTTGTTTGAACGTGTTTGACTTTCATTTGATTCAAAAAGCTCTGTTTGAATGTGTTTAACTTTCGTTTGATTCAAGAAGCTTTGTTTAAATGTGTTTGAGTTTATTTCGATTTAAAAACATATATTTGAATGTGTTTGACTCTCATTTGATTCAAAAAGCTTTGTTTGAATGTGTTTAACATTCATTAGATTCAAAAAGCTTTGTTTGAATGTATTTGACTTTCATTTCAATCAAAAAGCTTTGTTTGAATGTGTTTGACTTTCATTTGATTCAAAAACTTTTGTTTAAATATGTTTGACTGTGGTCAAATTGCTCACTAGACAGACTGTTGTGTATGGCCGAACGTTAAGACAGGTACAAATAGTAAGTATGCCGCCTATGACCCTGGACGACTGGTTGTCTGTTTCCAGGATAGATGATCAGTCGGCCATTTAATCAATCGGTATTCGAACTCTTTATTCAATTTGACCAAGTAAATAGAATTACCAAGTAGCCAAGGAATTTAAGTAGGAAAACAAGCGGCGGGTACCGGTTGTTTCCCTTTATTGCCAATGTTGGCCTCTAATTTGTTATTTGTTAACCTAGCAAGAGTATTGGTTGAGAGCCTTTGTTTATTAAAAACAAGTGGACGACTCGTACCTTTTAGGCTCAGTACTAAGTTTGAGTGACTATTAAGTTAACATAGGAGTTACTTAGTCTTCGTCACAATCTTGATTGAGTAGTAAAGGTATCAGGCGGCGTAGGCCGGCTAGACCCCTTGATTTACCAATGTTTGTTGGCTATTTACTCAATAGGTTATCCAGTAGGAATAGGGGTTTGATTTACCAATGTTTGAATGTGTTTAACTTTCGTTTGATTCAAGAAGCTTTGTTTGAATGTGTTTGAGTTTATTTCGATTCAAAAACATTTATTTGAATGTGTTTGACTCTCATTTGATTCAAAAAGCTTTGTTTGAATGTGTTTGACATTCATTAGATTCAAAAAGCTTTGTTTGAATGTATTTGACTATCATTTGATTTCAAAAGCTTTGTTTGAATATGTTTGACTTTCATTTGATTTTTAAAGATTTGTTTTAATGTGTTTGACTTTTATTTGATTCAAAAAGCTTATTTGAATGTGTTTGACACTCCATATATTCAAAAAGTTTTGTTTAAATATGTTTGACTGTATTTCGATCCAAAAAGATTTGTTTAAATGTGTTTGACTTTCATTAGATTCATAAAGCATTGTTTGAACGTGTTTGACTTTCATTTGATTCAAAAAGCTTTGTTTGAATGTGTTTGACTTTCATTACATTCAAAAAGCTTTGTTTGAATGTGTTCAACTTTCATTTGATTTTGAAAGATTTGTTTTATGTGTTTGACTTTCATTTGATTCAAAAACTTGTTTGAATGTGTTTAACTTTCTTTTGATTCAAAAAGCTTAATTTGAATTTGTTTTACTTTATATCGATTCAAAAAGAATTGTTTGAATGTGTTTAACTTTCATTAGATTCAAAAAGCTTTGTTTAAATGTATTTGACTTTCATTTGATTTCAAAAGCTTTGTTTGAATGTGTTTGACTTTCATTTGATTCAAAAACTTTTGTTTGAATGTGTTTGACTTTCTTTTGATTCAAAAAGTTTTGTTTGAACGTGTTTGACTGTAATAGGATGCACTAAGATTTATTTGAATGTGTTTGACTTTTATTTGATTCATAAAGCTTTGTTTGAACGTGTTTGACTTTCATTTGATTCAAAAAGCTCTGTTTGAATGTGTTTAACTTTCGTTTGATTCAAGAAGCTTTGTTTGAATGTGTTTGAGTTTATTTCGATTTAAAAACATATATTTGAATGTGTTTGACTCTCATTTGATTCAAAAAGCTTTGTTTGAATGTGTTTGACATTCATTAGATTCAAAAAGCTTTGTTTGAATGTATTTGACTTTCATTTGAAGCAAAAAGCTTTGTTTGAATGTGTTTGACTTTCGTTTGATTCAAAAACTTTTGTTTGAATGTGTTTGACTTTCTTTTGATTCAAAAAATTTTGTTTGAACGTTTTTGACTGTATTTTGATCCACTAAGATTTGTTTAAATGTGTTTGACTTTTATTTGATTCATAAAGCTTTGTTTGAACGTGTTTGACTGTCATTTGATTAAAAAAGCTCTGTTTGAATGTGTTTAACTTTCGTTTGATTCAAGAAGCTTTGTTTGAATGTGTTTGAGTTTATTTCGATTAAAAACATTTATTTGAATGTGTTTGACTCTCATTTGATTCAAAAAGCTTTGTATGAATGTGTTTGACATTCATTAGATTCAAAAAGCTTTGTTTGAATGTATTTGACTATCATTTGATTTCAAAAGCTTTGTTTGAATATGTTTGACTTTCATTTGGTTCAAAAACTTTTGTTTGAATGTGTTTGACTTTCTTTTGATTCAAAAAATTTTGTTTGAACGTTTTTGACTGTATTTGGATCCACTAAGATTTGTTTGAATGTGTTTGACTTATATTTGATTCATAAAGCTTTGTTTGAACGAGTTTGACTTTCATTTGATTAAAAAAGCTCTGTTTGAAAATGTTTAACTTTCGTTTGATTCAAGAAGCTTTGTTTGAATGTGTTTGAGTTTATTTCGATTTAAAAACATATATTTGAATGTGTTTGACTCTTATTTGATTCAAAAAGCTTTGTTTGAATGTGTTTGACATTCATTAGATTCAAAAAGCTTTGTTTGAATGTATTTGACTTTCATTTGATCTCAAAAGCTTTGTTTGAATGTGTTTGACTTTCATTTGATTCAAAAACTTTTGTTTGAATGTGTTTGACTTTCTTTTGATTCAAAAAATTTTGTTTGAACGTTTTTGACTGTATTTGGATCCACTAAGATTTGTTTGAATGTGTTTGACTTTTATTTGATTCATAAAGCTTTGTTTGAACGTATTTGACTTTCATTTGATTCAAAAAGCTCTGTTTGAAAGTGTTTAACTTTCGTTTGATTCAAGAAGCTTTGTTTGAATGTGTTTGAGTTTATTTCGATTCAAAAACATTTATTTGAATGTGTTTGACTCTCATTTGATTCAAAAAGCTTTGTTTGAATGTGTTTGACATTCATTAGATTAAAAAAGCTTTGTTCTAATGTATCTGACTTTCATTTGATTTCAAAAGCTTTGTTTGAATGTGTTTGACTTTCATTTGATTCAAAAACTTTTGTTTGAATGTGTTTGACTTTCTTTTGATTCAAAATTTTTGTTTGAACGTGTTTGACTGTATTTGGATCCACTAAGATTTGTTTGAATGTGTTTGACTTTTATTTGATTCAAAAAGCTCTGTTTGAATGTGTTTAACTTTCGTTTGATTCAAGAAGCTTTGTTTAAATGTGTTTGAGTTTATTTCGATTTAAAAACATATATTTGAATGTGTTTGACTCTCATTTGATTCAAAAAGCTTTGTTTGAATGTGTTTAACATTCATTAGATTCAAAAAGCTTTGTTTGAATGTATTTGACTTTCATTTCAATCAAAAAGCTTTGTTTGAATGTGTTTGACTTTCATTTGATTCAAAAACTTTTGTTTAAATGTGTTTGACTTTCTTTTGATTAAAAAAATTTTGTTTGAACGTTCTTGACTGTATTTGGATCCACTAAGATTTGTTTGAATGTGTTTGACTTTTATTTGATTCATAAAGCTTTGTTTGAACGTGTTTGACTTTCATTTGATTCAAAAAGCTCTGTTTGAAAGTGTTTAACTTTTGTTTGATTCAAGAAGCTGTGTTTGAATGTGTTTGAGTTTATTTCGATTCAAAAACATTTATTTGAATGTGTTTGACTCTCATTTGATTCAAAAAGCTCTGTTTGAATGTGTTTAACTTTCGTTTGATTCAAGAAGCTTTGTTTGAATGTGTTTGACTTTCATTTGATTCAGAAAGCTTTGATTGAATGTGATTGACTTTCATTTGATTCAAAAACTTTTGTTTGAATGTGTTTGACTTTCTTTTGATTCAAAAAGTTTTGTTTGAATGTTTTTCACTTTCATTTGATTCAAAAACTTTTGTTTGAATGTGTTTGACTTTCTTTTGATTCAAAAACTTTTGTTTGAATGTGTTTGACTTTCTTTTGTTTCAAAAACTTTTGTTTGAACGTTTTTGACTGTATTTGGATCCACTAAGATTTGTGTGAATTTGTTTGACTTTTATTTGATTCATAAAGCTTTGTTTGAACGTGTTTGACTTTCATTTGATTCAAAAAGCTCTGTTTGAAAGTGTTTAACTTTCGTTTGATTCAAGAAGCTTTGTTTGAATGTGTTTGAGTTTATTTCGATTCAAAAACATTTATTTGAATGTGTTTGACTCTCATTTGATTCAAAAAGCTTTGTTTGAATGTGTTTGACAGTCATTCGATTCAAAAAGCTTTGTTTGAATGTATTTGACTTTCATTTGATTCAAAAAGCTTTGATTGAATGTGTTTGACTGTATTTCGATCCAAAAAGATTTGTTTGAATGTGTTTGAGTTTCATTTGATTCAAATAGCTTTGTTTGAACGAATTTGACATTCATATGATTCAAAAAGCTATGTTTTAATGTGTTCTACTTTCATTTGATTTTTAAAGATTTGTTTTAATATGTTTGACTTTTATTTGATTCAAAAAGCTTATTTGAATGTGTTTGACACTCTATATATTCAAAAAGTTTTGTTTAAATATGTTTGACTGTATTTCGATCCAAAAAGATTTGTTTGAATGTGTTTGACTTTCATTAGATTCATAAAGCATTGTTTGAACGTGTTTGACTTTCATTTGATTCAAAAAGCTTTGTGTTTCGGGGTTTTCTGATGTCCTGCGGGAGAGTTACAATTCCGAGACTGGAACCGGACGCCTGTACCTGCAAAATAACGGAGACTCCTGAGAGCTCCGCCTCCAACGGTCAAGTTAGTACCTGATTAAGGAGTAATTAATACAGAAATTAAAGTAATAAGGTCTCTCTAGGTGAGAGTATTTAATGTAGGTAATCTGCTTTGCTAGCGAGATCAGCCGGTTATTAGTGTGTTCCGTTAATTATTCGGTCCCTTGATTAATGAGGATTAATCGAGTATTTATAGCCTTGGGAAGCGTGCAACTCTCTAGGTTTACGGTAAACCTAGGGCCGATCGGGCTTCTAGACTGAAATGGGCCTTGATGGCCGGTTGTCCCATTTGGCATGGGTGGACACGTGGCGTGTCTTAAGTGGTCCGTGGAGGACGCGTGGCGGAACCTGGTTGGTCCACTTGTCAAACGGCGCTTGGTGGATAAAAATCCCCTAATCATTTGCCCCTCACAGGTGGCACGCGACTGGTCACGTGTCGCCTGTGACAGGTGTCGCACGGTGACAGGCGACGGCCCGTTACAGGTGTCACCTTGCAGACGGCCGGGAGACTCTCCCGCCCAAATTTGAATTCGGAGGCGACCCTTCGCCTTCTCATTTTGCCTATAAAAGGAAGTGCTGACTTCGGTCATTTTCACATTTGAGAATTTTTGCGAGAACATTCGGACCCCTGAACTTGCTCTGACATTTTCGGACTTTTTCTGCCTACCGCCTGTTCTGACAAGCCGACTGACCCGAACTTTCAGGACTTCATCAACTGTCATCCGTTCAGGTAACTCAGTTCTCTTACTCTTAATTTTCTTTTTATTTTTTGAAATGGCACCATGGAAGCACACGACACGCCCTAAGTTAGTGATCAGCCGGTCACCGGGGACGGCTGAATCTAGGACTAGGAGTGCCGCCTGCCCTTTTCTGGACCCATCTTTGCCCTTTATACAAAGTCCGACTGAATCTGTGTCTATGCAGAACGTGATGGCCAGAACAAAAAAGACTGCTAGAATATCAAACTCAGACGGCTCCTCCCAAAGGGTACTCCTTAGCGAAACATCTGACCAGGCGCCAGATGTGGAACGAGGCGACTGTCAAGCTGACAGTTCTGAGAGAGGGACCAAGGTGTTCCCTTCTCATCTAACCGTGGACATGTCCAATTTACCTTCTGCTCCTTCTAAGGGAGAGGAGGCGGGCCCCTCTAGGAGAGGGGAGGAGTCGTCCTCTTCGGACTCGTCAGGGGACGAGTCCGATTCCAGCTCTTCTGACCATAGTTCTTCTGACTCAGAAGAAAAACATAACCGCCTACAAGAGGCGAGAAGTTCCCATGCAGTGGAGAAGGGGGATAATTGGGCAGAGCCGTCCGCCTCTTACAGAGAGGAAAACACCCCCTACTACTGCAGGGTGCCCCGGGGCCGGATCGCAACCATGCGAGACAACGTGGCGAGCTTTATTGCTAACCACAAAATGGGCCCGGAGTATTTACTGTTTGTGCCGGATCCAGAAGATACTGTCGTCTGGCCGGCTGGTACCAGCTATGGTGACGGCTGTTTTGGCTGCTATGTGGCGGCCATCAAAGCTGGTCTGCGCTTCCCATTACATCCGGCTGTTCAGCGGATTTTAGATGGGTATGATCTGGGGTTATGGCAGTTAGCCCCCAACTCTTGGGTAAACGTACTCGGCTATGTGGCCGGGTGCGAACTGAACGGGGTGGAGCCAAGTTTTGAGGCTTTCGCCCACATGAACTATCTCAGCCGGACCCCTAAGTCGGGAGGTACCGGCTGGTATCAACTAACAAGCCACAGGGGTTACCTCATGACGAGAGGTAAGGCAAACAAATGGAAGGATTGGCGGAACACCTTCCTTATTATCGAGAGTTCAGACACGGAGCTGAACAAACGATTTAACAAGTGGAACAGGGATCCGCCTCTTCTTGCAGGCGGCCGCAGCATGCCGCCTGTTCCCCCAAAGGCTAAAAGAGAGATCCTAGACAAAGGACTCTTCAAAGTAGAGACTAGGGTGAACTCTACTTCAGGGGTACGAGAGCAAGTACCCCTACACTGCGTCCCGAGCTTCAAGTGGCTCTATGATGAGTACTTCTTGGCCGCCTGTGGCCTCGGCAGTCGGTGCTCTAGAGGTAGCCGGCCTGACGAATACTCTGTTTTCTCACGCCTTGTTTACTTGGGATTTTTACTAACTTTGCTGTTTATTTCTTTCAGCCGACGCCATGAGTAAAATAACAGCATCTAAGACTGCGGCGGCCATGCTGCGGGTTTCGCTAATGAAGCAGTCGTACGCCGACTCCCCCAGCAAGGAGGCACCCTTGGTAAGCTTTGAAAACTCTTCCCCTTTAAGTTGTATTATGCATATACTAACTCTTTTTGTTTTCAGTCTGGCACTCCAAGGGCTTCTTCCTCGCAACAGCCGGACCCCAAGGCCCGGAGAACGACTGTTGCAAGCTCTCCTGGGTCTTCCAGGAAAACAGTGGCGGCTGAGAAGCAGCCGGCCACTTCTTCAAAAACCCAGGCGGGGCCGCCTAGATGTATGGACACTTGCTTGTAAAAACTCACTCTTGCTTCCTTCTTGATTAGGTCTAACTTGTTTTTCCTTTTGCTTAATGCAGCCGGCCCCCAGGGACTTGACTTGGTTGAGGTAGCCAAGTCAATGGTTAAAGTAGTTCCTCCCTCTGACAGGGAGGCGGTCAAGGGTGCCGGCACCCTTGACCTCGATGGAATTTCGGGGATCCTAGCTGAGGTATACCCTTTTGAAGTTCCAGGACGCCTGTTAACCCTTATGATTGGAAACTGACGCCTGTTTTTCTTTGTACTTAGGCCCTGCTCCGAGTCAACAGCCTTCGCAAGCCGATTGATCGGAAAAACAAAGAGGTAAAGGCCGCAAAGGCTATGGCCGCCTCCAGCTGTGATAAAGCAATGTTTCAAATTGCCCAAAATGAAGTACTGACCATTGATCTTCTTTATTATCAGGCGCAGGCGACCGCCGCTGTTCGGGCTCAGCTAGAGGCGGCCCAAAAGAAGGTTGACGAGCTGGAGGGGACCGTCACCAAATTTAAAGCCGAGCTGAAACCCCTTCGCCAGAAAATGCACTCTTACGAAGCCATGGAGAAATCTTTGGCTAACGTAAAAGAACGCCTGGTGAACCAGGAGAAGAGTCTTACCCAAGAGCTCTCGGACAAGGCCGAGCAAGAAAAACAAGAGCTCGTCCGGGAGATGGTGGAAGACTCCGCCCAAATCCAACGCATGACCTGGGAACGACTGTTCCCCAGTGCCGACTTTGCCTCATGGGAAAGAACGTACCGCCAGTGTTCGGAAATATATAATCAACAGATCCTGGCGGCTGCTGAAGAAGAGGCGATGGACGTTGCGTTGGAGGAGGAAGAGCCGGTTGTGGCGCTTGTGCCACTTGGGGGAAAGGCATCAAAAGATGATGCAGCGAAGGCCGAGTCCAGCAAGAAGAGTGCTGACCAGGCGGCTGCTGCTGATACTGAACTGCCCCCTTCTTAAGCTTTAAGTATATTTTTTCTTTTCACGGCCTGCGTGCCGTTTGCTTTGTAATTACCCGGCCAGGGGGCCGGGGTTTTGAATATTCTGCTGGTCTTTTATGGCCGGCTCATTTTAATCAAATTTGTCTAAGTATTTGAAATTTGCTCACTAGACAGACTGTTGTGTATGGCCGAACGTTAAGACAGGTACAAATAGTAAGTATGCCGCCTATGACCCTGGACGACTGGTTGTCTGTTTCCAGGATAGATGATCAGTCGGCCATTTAATCAATCGGTATTCGAACTCTTTATTCAATTTGACCAAGTAAATAGAATTACCAAGTAGCCAAGGAATTTAAGTAGGAAAACAAGCGGCGGGTACCGGTTGTTTCCCTTTATTGCCAATGTTGGCCTCTAATTTGTTATTTGTTAACCTAGCAAGAGTATTGGTTGAGAGCCTTTGTTTATTAAAAACAAGTGGACGACTCGTACCTTTTAGGCTCAGTACTAAGTTTGAGTGACTATTAAGTTAACATAGGAGTTACTTAGTCTTCGTCACAATCTTGATTGAGTAGTAAAGGTATCAGGCGGCGTAGGCCGGCTAGACCCCTTGATTTACCAATGTTTGTTGGCTATTTACTCAATAGGTTATCCAGTAGGAATAGGGGTTCGAGTGCCCTTGTTTGTATAAAACAGGCGGACGACTCAAACTTTTTAGGTTCCATACCAAATTTGAAGGAGTGACTATGAGTTAACTTTGGAGTTACTCAGTCGCCGTCACTTTTGTTTGAGAAGTAGAGGTACCAGGCGGCGTAGGCCGGCTAGACCCCTTGATTCGCCAATGTTTGTTGGCTATTAACTCAATAGGTACCCCCTGCATTTATCCCAAGTAATACAGGCGGTCATCTGACTCAGATGTCAACTGCTACCACTGGTTTGGTTAGTGACAGAGTTATCCTTGTCTCAAAAACGGCTACGTGGTTGCCCTTTGGGACAGTCGTATAGGTGCCGTGTAATTAGTTTATAGAACAATGTTCCACCCAAAAGGGAGCTGCTCTCTGCGACGAATTTCATCCGAATGGATGCCGCCGGACGCCTGCTATAATGTTGGGACAGGTCGGATTAGTTTTTAAAAGTTAGATCAGTTGACTAGGCGCCTGGTCTGATCATTCGGCCGGTGGCCTTGGTAAGTTCTTGGTGAACGTAGGTGCTAAGTCAAAGAAGGGTAGCCGCCTGTTAGGCACAGGGTCGGCCAGGCCCTAATCTTTTTAGCTAAGTATTGTGAGTAAAATACTCAATGGAGAGTAGCCGACTGTAAAGGTACAGACGGCATGCCCCTCTGATGATAGAGTGAAAAAACTCAATGGAGAGTAGCCGACTGTAAAGGTACAGACGGCATGCCCCTCTGAAGATAGAGTGAAAAAACTCAATGGAGAGTAGCCGACTGTAAAGGTACAGACGGCATGCCCCTCTGAAGATAGAGTGAAAAAACTCAATGGAGAGTAGCCGACTGTAAAGGTACAGACGGCATGCCCCTCTGAAGATAGAGTGAAAAAACTCAATGGAGAGTAGCCGACTGTAAAGGTACAGACGGCATGCCCCTCGTAATACAAAATTGAATAGTAAGTGCCAACTTTATTAAGTAGCTCTTTACTTTACATCATTCAAAAGAAATATTTCTTAAGGTTATCTACATTCCAAGTTCGAGGCAACGGTTGTCCGTCTGGTGTTTCCAGACGGTAGGTACCGTCCCTGACTTCCGCATAGATTCGGTAGGGTCCTTCCCAGTTGGGAGTTAGTTTGCCAGACTCGTTAGCCCTACCAACTGCTTCCATTTTTCTAAGTACAAAGTCCCCTACTTTGAGTGGACGCCTGTGCACTTTTTTGTTGTATGATCTAGTCATTCTCAGGCGGTAGATTTCATGGCGCAAAACAGCATTGCCCCTCTTTTCAGGAAGTGAGTCTAATGCCAGGCGCATAGCTTCCCAGTTTGCCTCTTCGTCATATAGCATTACTCGAAGAGTCGGCTCGTAGTGTTCTATTGGAAGAACAGCTTCTGCACCATAAGTTAGGAGGAATGGAGTTTTCTCCAGTCGCCCCTTTTTCAGTCGTCCTAATGGCCCAAAGAACATGTGGTAGTTCATCTGCCCATAGGCCGCCTGCTCGTTCAATTTTTTTCTTGAGACCGTCTGAGATGATTTTATTAAAGGCTTCTACCTGGCCGTTTGCTTGTGGACGGCCGACAGATGCAAAGTAATGTCCAATTCCTTGGTCTCCCAACCAGCTTTTGAGAACAGGCGTCTCAAATTGGGGACCATTATCAAAAACCATAGACATGGGAACCCCGAACCGAGTGATGACGTTTTTCCAAATGAATGAAATTACATCTTTCGTCTTGATTCCCTTTACAGCCTCCGCCTCTACCCATTTAGTGAAGTAGTCAACGGCAACAAGTATATACCTTCTGCCGCCTGTAGCAGGCGTATATGGACCCAGAATGTCCATGCCCCACTTAGCAAACGGTAGTGGGCTGTGAATGGTAGTGAGGTCAGTAGCCGGACGGTGAATTAATTTGCCAAACCTTTGGCACTTGTCACATTTTTTCACCATCTCCATTGCATCTGCTTCCAAAGTAGGCCAAAAGTAGCCCTGCCGCCTTGCCCTTTGAGCAAGCATCCTACCACCTATATGGGAAGCACAGAAACCAGAGTGAAGATCGTCTAGTATCTCTCGTCCCTTTTCAGGAGTAACACACTTTAAGAAGGGTTGAAGGTGCCCCCTCTTGTGCAGTTCCCCCTGTATCATTTCAAAACAGGAGGCTCGTTTTATCAGTGATGCCGCCTGTTGAGGATCATCCGGCAGTGTACCGTTTGTCAGATATGCCCTGATTGGTTCCATCCAGGTTGAGCTTCTGTCTAGAATTCCAATAGGATTTTCCTCGATGCTTCTCTTCTCCATTACTTCCCAAAACACAGTTCGAGGAGTATCGGAGGAGGCGGATGATGCTAATTTCGAGAGTGCATCTGCCTGGTTGTTTTCTGATCTCGGTACTTGGATCAGATGGAAATCCTCAAGGGAGCCGACTGCTTGTCGGACCGCCTGTAAATATTTGATCATGGCCGGATGTGTTGCTTCGTATTCGCCATTGTACTGACTCACTATCAGTTGTGAATCAGAACAGGCGTCTATTTTCCTTGCCCCGGCCGCCTTACACATGCAAAGGGAAACTCATGGACTTCAAATTAATGGACTTCAAATGCAAAGATGTCCTTGTATTCTTTCAACAGGTTGTGAAAGTCATCACCAAGGTTTCTCAGAGCAGTCGTCCCAACTTTGACTGTTCGGTCAGGGCGGGAGTCGTCTAATATCAGGTCCGTATGCTCACCAGCCGGCTGAGGGCGGAACTCATCCGGCCGGTCCTCTGCCAATGATTGCTATTTTCTTGCCTTTCTGGCGGACTCTGTCTGGGACGCCTTTCTTTTTCTGTCGCCTGTTTCTTGAACAGGCGCACTTTCCTTGACATGGTCAAGGTCTGTTTTTTCTCCACTTGACCCAGTGGCCTTAGCAGTGGGTTTGACATCCGAGAGATAGCACTCTCGGGCCATCCTCTGATCTCCCCTTAGGGAGCCGACTGTTCCATTGTCCCTTTCAAACTTAAGCAGCATAAGTGACGGGATTATAACAGCCTTGGCACTATTCAGGGTTGGGCGACCCAGAATCATGTTGTAGGCAGAGAGTTCCTCTACAACTAGGAATCGGACTACCATGTGTCGTCCTTCCCTTTTTCGCCCAGGCGGACGGGTAGATCAACTCGTCCCAGTGGGTGGACGACTCCTCCTCCAAACCCTATTAAAGGGTGGGAGGCCGGATGTATGCAGTCCGTCTGATATTTCAGTTTTGACAGACATTTGCTGCTGATGAGATCTGAAGAGCTCCCAGTATCTATGAGGATTCGACCAACTCTCTGGTTGGCCACTTTACATTCAATAACGAGAGGGTCGTCATGCGGCCCCCTTATTCCTCCTAGATCCTCTTCAGTGATGACAATCTCAGGAAATGTATATTTGGACGGTCGTTCTTGGTGAACGGAATTTACATCTAACCGCCTTATATTTTCTTTGTTGCCCCTAATAGTGGGGCCGCCTCCTGAGAAGCCGCCTGCAATGGTGTAGACGACTGCATCATCTGTATCGGAACTGTCGGCCTGTTGATTCTTTTTGGCCGACTGCTTTTTTTGAGGAAGTATTCCCCGTAGATTTCTTGACATAAGTGTCAAGATCACCTTGATCAGCCAAGCGGTCTAGGTACCGCATGAGACTAATGCAGTCGTTGGTGTGATGACCAAATGTCATCATGATAAGCACAGATTTTGTCTTGGTTCCGGTTGCTCGCAGAACCCTTCATGGGGAGCGGTTTCTCAATTGAGAGCCGTCCCTTTATTTCTTTTAGGATAAACTGGTTATCCTTGTTAAACACATACTTTGGGGAGTATGGTTTGAATTCCTTTTTCTTCTTGGCCGGCTGTTTAGAGGAATCAGCCGCCCAGACCCCTTTTCTTTTTTCATCTTTGTTGGACGACTGTTTCTTGTCGTCCTTCTCTATTGTCGAACCTCTTCCCGTCCGACTGTTTCATTGTACACAGATCAGTCGCCTGTATATAGGCTTCTGCTTCAATCAAGGCCTCTTGAAGAGTCGCCACCCTTTTTCGAACTAAATCAAATTTGAAGGTAGACCCGTCTTTGAGACCTCTAAAAAAGTCAGTATAAGCTACCTCATCCGGTAACCCTTGAATCTGTATTCTCATCAGGTTGAACCGCCTGATGTAGGAACGAAGCCCCTCCTTTTCACCCTGCTGAATTGTTCCCAAATCAAGGGTCGTTTTCTTCGCAGGGATGTTCATTGCAAAGTTGGAGGCAAATAAGTAAGCAAGCGTCCTGAAACTGTTTACACAAACCAGTCGGCAGGTTGCCGAAACCATTGCTGTGCAATTCCCTTGAGAGTTGCTGGGAAACACTTGCACCAAGTGGGATCATCCAACCCTTGAAGGTACATCAGGTTGGTGAATGCCATCAGATGGTCTTCCGGGTTAGTAGTGCCATCATAGGCGCCTACTAAAACATTTTTTACTTTGGCCGGCTGAGCGCTTCAGTAATTTCCTTGGAGAAGGCCGACCGGCTTGTTCACCAAAGTCTAAGCAGCCGTAGCTGCCAGTCCATAGGTTGGACGTTTTTTGCTGCAGGTCCACCAAATGGAGGTGGCTGCATAAAATATTGTTGTTGCGGCACAAATGGCAAATTTGGTACCGCCTGCGCACTATGAAAGCCAGACTGTCGGGAGGTGCCGCCTGACTGACTCTCATGGTACGACTGAGTTGGCCTCATCGAGGCATTTCGCAAACTGTCCTGAAAATTTGAAGTAGAAGCCGACTCTGATAATCGGTCACTCCTCTTCTGCTCTAGCAGGTGCCGAGCATCTGTGAACGTTTGCTTTGACCCGTCCGCCTGAATATGACGAACCGGTTTCCTATTTCCCGTAGGATAACGGAGTTTTGTGAAATCAAGAGCAGACGGCTCCCGCTTCTTAGATTTAGGATGGGGAGTCGCCTCTCGCCCTTGAACTGGCTTCCTCTTCAGTGAAGTGGAAGGTTTTTTGGCCGCCTGCTCTTTGACTGAAGCAGGCGGTTTTTTTGTTGATCAACTCTTGGATCTCTCCCTTGAAATCCCCTCATGAAGGTCATGAGTTCGTTCCTTGTGATGGGAGCAGACCCATCAGTCGGCTGTTGCCGAGCAAGCGGTGCGCCTGCTGGCTTCGCTTCCTGTTTGAAGATACTCCCGTTCCCTTATTTCAGTATGACGGGTACGGCGGGCCCTTAGGGTCCCGTCTGGAGCTGTATGAGTTTTCAACTTCAAATTCACTTTCGGTATCATGGTCCGACTGAACTTGAGGGTCGTCTAGGGGACGCCTCTCCTTCTGGGGTCGGTACAAGACTTGGATGCCATCTCTGAAGTACTCTCCCCACAGACGGCGCCAAATGTTTCGGGGTTTTCTGATGTCCTGCGGGAAGAGTTACAATTCCGAGACTGGAACCGGACGCCTGTACCTGCAAAATAACGGAGACTCCTGAGAGCTCCGCCTCCAACGGTCAAGTTAGTACCTGATTAAGGAGTAATTAATACAGAAAATTAAAGTAATAAGGTCTCTCTAGGTGAGAGTATTTAATGTAGGTAATCTGCTTTGCTAGCGAGATCAGCCGGTTATTAGTGTGTTCCGTTAATTATTCGGTCCCTTGATTAATGAGGATTAATCGAGTATTTATAGCCTTGGGAAGCGTGCAACTCTCTAAGGTTTACGGTAAAACCTAGGGCCGATCGGGCTTCTAGACTGAAATGGGCCTTGATGGCCGGTTGTCCCATTTGGCATGGGTGGACACGTGGCGTGTCTTAAGTGGTCCGTGGAGGACGCGTGGCGGAACCTGGTTGGTCCACTTGTCAAACGGCGCTTGGTGGATAAAAATCCCCTAATCACTTTGTTTGAATGTGTTTGACTTTCATTACATTCAAAAAGCTTTGTTTGAATGTGTTTAACTTTCATTTGATTTTGAAAAGATTTGTTTTAATGTGTTTGACTTTCATTTGATTCAAAAACTTGTTTGAATGTGTTTTTACTTTCTTTTGATTCAAAAAAAGCTTAATTTGAATTTGTTTTACTTTATATCGATTCAAAAAGAATTGTTTGAATGTGTTTAACTTTCATTAGATTCAAAAAGCTTTGTTTGAATGTATTTGACTTTCATTTGATTTCAAAAGCTTTGTTTGAATGTGTTTTGACTTTCATTTGATTCAAAAACTTTTGTTTGAATGTGTTTGACTTTCTTTTGATTCAAAAAGTTTTTGTTTGAACGTGTTTGACTGTATTAGGATGCACTAAGATTTATTTGAATGTGTTTTGACTTTTATTTGATTCATAAAGCTTTGTTTGAACGTGTTTGACTTTCATTTGATTCAAAAAGCTCTGTTTGAATGTGTTTAACTTTCGTTTGATTCAAGAA
>NW_018744442.1:0-13713 GCF_001683475.1 Chenopodium quinoa | reverse complement strand
TTTGAATGTGTTCGACTTTCATTTGATTCAAATAGCTTTGTTTGAATGTGCTTGACTTTCATTTGATTCAACTAGCTTTGTAGAATGTATTTGACTTTCATTTGATTAAAATAGCTTTGTTTGAATGTGTTTGACTTTCATTTGATTCAATTAGCTTTGTAGAATGTATTTGACTTTCATTTGATTAAAATAGCTTTGTTTGAATGTGTTTGACTTTCATTTGATTCAATTTGCTTTGTAGAATGCATTTCATTTGATTCAAATAGCTTTGTTTGAATGTGTTTGACTTTCATTTGATTCAAATACCTTTATAGAATGTATATGACATTTATTTGATTTAAATAGCTTTGTTTGAATGTGTTTGACTTTCATTTGATTCAATTAGATTTGTAGAATGTATTTGACTTTCATTTGATTCAAATAGCTTTGTAAAATGTGTTTGACTTTTATTTGATTCGATTTGCTTTTTAGAATGTATTTGACTTTCATTTGATTTAATATGCTTTGTTTGAATGTATTTGACTCTCATTTGATTCAAATAGCTTTATTTGAATGTGTTTGACTTTCATTTGATTCAAATTCCTTTGTTTGAATGTGTTCGACTTTCATTTGATTCAAATAGCTTTGTTTGAATGTGCTTGACTTTCATTTGATTCAACTAGCTTTGTAGAATTTATTTGACTTTCATTTGATTAAAATAGCTTTGTTTGAATGTGTTTGACTTTCATTTCATTCAATTAGCTTTGTAGAATGTATTTGACTTTCATTTGATTAAAATAGCTTTGTTTGAATGTGTTTGACTTTCATTTGATTCAATTTGCTTTGTAGAATGTATTTGACTTTCATTTGATTCAAATAGCTTTGTTTGAATGTGTTTGACTTTCATTTTGATTCAATTAGCTTTGTAGAATGTATTTGACTTTCAATTGATTCAAATAGCTTTGTTTGAATGTGTTTGACTTTCATTTGATTCAAATAGCTTTGTTTGAATGTGTTTGACTTTCATTTGATTAAAATAGCTTTGTTTGAATGTGTTTGACTTTTATTTGATTCGATTTGTTTTGTAGAATGTACTTGACTTTTATTTGATTCAAATAGCTTTGTTTGAATGTGTTTGACTTTCATTTGATTCAAATAGCTTTATAGAATGTATTTGACATTGATTTGATTTAAATAGCTTTGTTTGAATGTGTTTGACTTTCATTTGATTCAATTAGCTTTGTAGAATATATTTGACTTTCATTTGATTAAAATAGCTTTATTTGAATGTGTTTGACTTTCATTTTATTTAATTAGCTTTGTAGAATGTATTTGACTTTCATTTGATTCAAAAAGCTTTGTTTGAATGTGTTTGACTTTCATTTGATTCAAATAGCTTTGTTTGAATGTGTTTGACTTTCATTTAATTCAATTAGCTTTGTAGAATGTATTTGACTTTCATTTGATTCAAGTAGCATTGTTTGAAAGTGTTTTACTTTCACTTGATCCAATTAGCTTTGTAGAATGTATTTGACTTTAATTTGATTCAAATAGCTTTGTTTGAATGTGTTTGACTTTCATTTCATTCGATTTGTTTTGTAGATTGCATTTCACTTTCATTTGATTTATATAGCTTTGTTTGAATGTGTTTGACTTTCATTTGATTTAAATGGCATTGTTTGAATGTGTTTGTCTTTCATTTGTTTCAATTAGCTTTGTTTGAATGTGTTTGACTTTCATTTCATTCAATTAGCTTTGTAGAATGTATTTGACTTTCATTTGATTCAACTAGCTTTGTTTGAATGTGTTTGACTTTCATTTGATTCAATTTGCTTTGTAGAATGTATTTGACTTTCATTTGATTCAAATAGCTTTGTTTGAATGTGTTTGACTTTCTTTTGATTCAATTTGCTTTGTAGAATGCATTTCACTTTCATTTGATTTAAATAACTTTGTTTGAATGTTTTTTACTTTTATTTGATTCAAATAGCTTTGTTTGAATGTGTTTGACTTTCATTTGATTCAATTAGCTTTGTAGAATGTATTTGACTTTCATTTGATTCGATAGATTTGTTTGAAGATGTTTGACTTTCATTTGATTCAATTCGCTTTGTTTGAATGTGTTTGACTTTCATTTGATTCAATTAGCTTTGCAGAATGTATTTGACTTTTATTTGATTCAATTAGTTTTGTAGAATGTATTTGACTTTCATTTGATTCGAAAGATTTGTTTGAAGTTGTTCGACTTTCATTTGATTTAAAAGGCTTTGTTTGAATGTGTTTGACTTTCATTTGATTCAATTAGCTTCGTAGAATGTATTTGACTTTCATTTGATTCAAATAGCTATGTTTGAATGTGTTTGACTTTCATTTGATTCAATTTGTTTTGTTGAATGCATTTCACTTCCATTTAATTGAAATAACTTTGTTTGAATGTGTTTGACTTTCATTTGATATTATTAGCTTTATAGAACGTATTTGATTTTCATTTGATTTAAATTGCTTTGTAGGAATGTGATTGACTTTCATTTAATTCAATCAGCTTTGTAGAATGTATTTGACTTCCATTTGATTTAAATAGCTTTGTTTGAATGTGTTTGACTTTCATTTGATCCAATTAGCTTTGTAGAATGTATTTTACTTTCATTTGATTCAAATAGCTTTGTTTGAATGTGTTTGACTTTCATTTGATTTAATTTGCTTTGTAGAATGCATTTCACTTTCATTTGATTTATATAGCTTTGTTTGAATGTGTTTGATTTTAATTTAAAAAGCTTTTTTTGAATGTGTTTGACTTTAATTTGATTTAAAAGGCTTTGTTTAAATGTGTTTGACTTTTAATTTGATTCAATTAACTTTGTAGAATGTATTTTACTTTAATTTTATTTAATTAGCTTTGTGTGAATGCATTTGACTCTTATTTGATTCAATTAGCTTTGTTTGAATGTGTTTGACTTTCATTTGATTCAATTAGCTTTGTAGAATGTATTTTACTTTAATTTGATCTAATTAACTTTGTGTGAATGCATTTGACTCTCATTTGATTCAAATAGCTTTGTTTGAATGTGTTTGACTTTCATTTGATTCAATTAGCTTTGTTGAATGTATTTTGCTTTAATTTGATTTAATTAGTTTTGTTTGAATGTATTTGACTCTCATTTGATTCAAATAGCTTTGTTTGAATGTGTTTGACTTTCATTTGATTCAATTAGCTTTGTAGAATGTATTTGACTTTTATTTGATTCCAATAGCTTTGTTTAAATGTGTTTGACTTTCAATTGATTCAATTAGCTTTGTAGAATGTATTTGACTTTTATTTGATTTAATTTGCTTTGTTTGAATGTATTTGACTCTCATTTGATTCAAATAGATTTGTAGAATGTATTTGACTTTCATTTGATTCAAATAGCTTTGTAGAATGTATTTGACTTTCATTTGATTCAAAAAGCTTTGTTTGAATGTGTTTGACTTTCATTTGATTCAAATAGCTTTGTTTGAATGTGTTTGACTTTCATTTAATTCAATTAGCTTTGTAGAATGTATTTGACTTTCATTTGATTCAAGTAGCATTGTTTGAAAGTGTTTTACTTTCACTTGATCCAATTAGCTTTGTAGAATGTATTTGACTTTAATTTGATTCAAATAGCTTTGTTTGAATATGTTTGACTTTCATTTGATTCGATTTGCTTTGTAGATTGCATTTCACTTTCATTTGATTTATATAGCTTTGTTTGAATGTGTTTGACTTTCATTTGATTTAAAAGGCATTGTTTGAATGTGTTTGACTTTCATTTGTTTCAATTAGCTTTGTTTGAATGTGTTTGCCTTTCATTGATTCAATTAGCTTCGTAGAATGTATTTGACTTTCATTTGATTCAACTAGCTTTGTTTGAATGTGTTTGACTTTCATTTGATTTCAATTTGCTTTGTAGAATGTATTTGACTTTCATTTGATTCAAATAGCTTTGTTTGAATGTGTTTGACTTTCTTTTGATTCAATTTGCTTTGTAGAATGCATTTCACTTTCATTTGATTTAAATAACTTTGTTTGAATGTTTTTGACTTTTATTTGATTCAAATAGCTTTGTTTGAATGTGTTTGACTTTCATTTGATTCAATTAGCTTTGTAGAATGTATTTGACTTTCATTTGATTGGAAAGATTTGTTTGAAGATGTTTGACTTTCATTTGATTCAATTCGCTTTGTTTGAATGTGTTTGACTTTCATTTGATTCAATTAGCTTTGCAGAATGTATTTGACTTTTATTTGATTCAATTAGTTTTGTAGAATGTATTTGACTTTCATTTGATTCGAAAGATTTGTTTGAAGGTGTTCGACTTTCATTTGATTTAAAAGGCTTTGTTTGAATGTGTTTGGACTTTCATTTGATTCAATTAGCTTCGTAGAATGTATTTGACTTTCATTTGATTCAAATAGCTATGTTTGAATGTGTTTGACTTTCATTTGATTCAATTTGCTTTGTTGAATGCATTTCACTTCCATTTAATTGAAATAACTTTGTTTGAATGTGTTTGACTTTCATTTGATACTATTAGCTTTATAGAACGTATTTGATTTTCATTTGATTTAAATTGCTTTGTAGAATGTGATTGACTTTCATTTAAATCAATCAGCTTTGTAGAATGTATTTGACTTCCATTTGATTTAAATAGCTTTGTTTGAATGTGTTTGACTTTCATTTGATCCAATTAGCTTTGTAGAATGTATTTTACTTTCATTTGATTCAAATAGCTTTGTTTGAATGTGTTTGACTTTCATTTGATTTAATTTGCTTTGTAGAATGCATTTCACTTTCATTTGATTTATATAGCTTTGTTTGAATGTGTTTGATTTTAATTTAAAAAGCTTTTTTTGAATGTGTTTGACTTTAATTTGATTTAAAAGGCTTTGTTTAAATGTGTTTGACTTTTAATTTGATTCAATTAGCTCTGTAGAATGTATTTTACTTTTATTTGATTTAATTAGCTTTATGTGAATGCATTTGACTCTCATTTGATTCAATTAGCTTTGTTTAAATGTGTTTGACTTTTAATTTGATTCAATTAGCTTTGTAGAATGTATTTTACTTTAATTTGATTTAATTAGCTTTGTGTGAATGCATTTGACTCTCATTTGATTCAATTAGCTTTGTTTGAATGTGTTTGACTTTCATTTGATTCAATTAGCTTTGTAGAATTTATTTTACTTTAATTTGATTTAATTAGCTTTGTTTTGAATGTATTTGACTCTCATTTGATTCAAATAGCTTTGTATAATGTATTTGATTCAAATAGCTTTGTTTGAATGTGTTTGACTTTCATTTGATTAAATTAGCTTTGTAGAATGTATTTGACTTTTATTTGATTCCAATAGCTTTGTTTAAATGTGTTTGACTTTCAATTTGATTCAATTAGCTTTGTAGAATGTATTTGACTTTTATTTGATTTAATTTGCTTTGTTTGAATGTATTTGACTCTCATTTGATTCAAATAGATTTGTATAATGTATTTGACTTTCATTTGATTCAAATAGCTTTGTAGAATGTATTTGACTTTCATTTGATTCAAATAGCTTTGTTTGAATGTGTTTGACTTTCATTTGATTCAAATAGCTTTGTTTGAATGTGTTTGACTTTCATTTAATTTAATTAGCTTTGTAGAATGTATTTGACTTTCATTTGATTGAAGTAGCATTGTTTGAAAGTGTTTTACTTTCACTTGATTCAATTAGCTTTGTAGAATGTATTTGACTTTCATTTGATTCAAATAGCTTTGTTTGAATGTGTTTGACTTTCATTTGATTCAATTTGCTTTGTAGATTGCATTTCACTTTCGTTTGATTTATATAGCTTTGTTTGAATGTGTTTGACTTTCATTTGATTTAAAAGGCATTGTTTGAATGTGTTTGACTTTCATTTGATTCAATTAGCTTTGTTTGAATGTGTTTGACTTTCATTGATTCAATTAGCTTCGTAGAATGTATTTGACTTTCATTTGATTGAAATAGCTTTGTTTGAATGTGTTTGACTTTCAAATGATTCAATTTGCTTTGTAGAATGTATTTGACTTTCATTTGATTCAAATAGCTATGTTTGAATGTGTTTGACTTTCTTTTGATTCAATTAACTTTGTAGAACGTATTTGACTTTCATTTGATTTAAATAGCTTTGTAGGAATGTGATTGACTATCATTTAATTCAATCAGCTTTGTAGAATGTATTTGACTTCCATTTGATTTAAATAGCTTTGTTTGAATGTGTTTGACTTTCATTTGATCCAATTAGCTTTGTAGAATGTATTTTACTTTCATTTGATTCAAATAACTTTGTTTGAATGTATTTGACTTTCATTTTATTCAATTAGCTTTGTACAATGAATTTGACTTTCATTTGATTCAAATAGCTTTGTTTGAATGTGTTTAAATTTCATTTGATTCAATTTGCTTTGTAGAATGCATTTCACTTTCATTTGATTTATATAGCTTTGCTTGAATGTGTTTGACTTTCACTTAAATTAAAAAGCTTTTTTTTTAATGTGTTTGACATTCATTTGATTTAAAAGGCTTTGTTTGAATGTGTTTGACTTTCATATTATTCAATTAGCTTTGTAGAATGTATATGACTCTCATTTGATTCAAATAGCTTTGTTTGAATGTGTTTGACTTTCATTTGATTCAATTAGCTTTGTAGAATCTATTTGACTTTTATTTGATTCCAATAGCTTTGTTTAAATGTGTTTGACTTTCAATTTGATTCAATTAGCTTTGTAGAATGTATTTGACTTTTATTTGATTTAATTTGCTTTGTTTGAATGTATTTGACTCTCATTTGATTCAAATAGATTTGTAGAATGTATTTGACTTTCATTTGATTCAAATAGCTTTTGTAGAATGTATTTGACTTTCATTTGATTCAAATAGCTTTGTTTGAATGTGATTGACTTTCATTTAATTCAATTAGCTTTGTAGAATGTATTTGACTTTCATTTGATTCAAGTAGCATTGTTTGAAAGTGTTTGACTTTCACTTGATTCAATTAGCTTTGTTAGAATGTATTTGACTTTCATTTGATTCAAATAGCTTTGTTTGTAAGTGTTTTGACTTTCATTTGATTCAATTTGCTTTGTAGATTGCATTTTCACTTTCATTTGATTTATATAGCTTTGTTAGAATGTGTTTGACTTTCATTTAAATTAAAAAAGCTTTTTTTGAATGTGTTTGACATTCATTTGATTTAAAAGGCTTTGTATGAATGTGTTTGACTTTCATTTGATTCAATTAGCTTTGTAGAATGCATTTCACTTTCATTTGATTTAAATAACTTTGTTATGAATGTGTTTGACTTTTATTTGATTCAAATAGATTTGTTTGAATGTGTTGACTTTCATTTGATTCAATTAGCTTTGTAGAATGTATTTGACTTTCATTTGATTCGAAAGATTTGTTTAAAGGTGTTTGACTCTCATTTGATTCAATTAGCTTTGTTTAAATGTGTTTGACTTTCATTTGATTTAATTAGCTTTGTAGAATGTATTTGACTTTTATTTGATTCAATTAGCTTTGTAGAATGTATTTGACTTTCATTTGATTCGAAAAGATTTGTTTTGAAGTTGTTTGACCTTTCATTTGATTTAAAAGGCACATTGTTTGAATGTGTTTGACTTTTCATTTGATTCTATTAGCTTCGTAGAATGTATTTGACTTTCATTTGGTTCAAATAGCTTTGTTTGAATGTGTTTGACTTTCATTTGATTCAATTTGCTTTGTAGAATGTACTTTGACTTTCATTTGATTCAAATAGCTTTGTTTTTGAAAGTGTTTGACTTTCATTTGATTTTATTTGCTTTGTAGATTGCATTTCACTTTCATTTGATTTATATAGCTTTGTTAGAATGTGTTTGACTTTCATTTAAATTAAAAAGCTTTTTTGAATTGTGTTTGACATTCATTTTGATTTAAAAAGGCTTTGTATGAATGTGTTTGACTTTCATTTGATTTAATTAGCTTTGTAGAATGCATTTCACTTTCATTTGATTTAAATAACTTTGTTTGAATGTGTTTGACTTTTATTTGATTCAAATAGCTTTGTTTGAATGTGTTTGACTTTCATTTGATTCAATTAGCTTTGTAGAATGTATTTGACTTTCATTTGATTCGAAAGATTTGTTTAAAGGTGTTTGACTTTCATTTGATTCAATTAGCTTTGTTTGAATGTGTTTGACTTTCATTTGATTTAAATAGCTTTGTAGAATGTATTTAACTTTTATTTGATTCAATTAGCTTTGTAGAATGTATTTGACTTTCATTTGATTCGAAAGATTTGTTTGAAGTGTTTGACTTTCATTTGATTTAAAAGCATTGTTTGAATGTGTTTGACTTTCCATTTGATTCTATTAGCTTCGTAGAATGTATTTTGACTTTCATTTGATTCAAATAGCTTTGTTTGAATGTGTTTGACTTTCATTTGATTCAATTTGCTTTTAGAATGTATTTGACTTTCATTTGATTCAAATAGCTTTGTTTGAATGTGTTTGAGTTTCATTTGATTCAATTTGCTTGTTAGAATGCATTTCACTTTCATTTGATTTAAATAGCTTTGTTTGATATGTGTTTGACTTTCATTTAAATTAAATAGTTTTTTTTGAATGTGTTTGACTTTCGTTTGATTTAAAAGCATTGTTTGAATGTGTTGACTTTCATTTGATTCAATAGTTTTGTATGAATGTGTTTGACTTTCATTGATTCAATTAGCTTCGTAGAATGTATTTGACTTTCATTTGATTCAAAATAGCGTTGTTTTGAATGTGTTTAACTTTAATTTGATTCAATTAGCTTTGTAGAATGCATTTTACTTCCATTTGATTTAAATAACTTTGTTTGAATGTGTTTGACTTTCATTTGATACAATTAGCTTTGTAGAACGTATTTGACTTTCATTTGATTGAAATAGCTTTTGTAGGAATGTGATTGACTTTCATTTAATTCAATCAGCTTTGTAGAATGTATTTGACTTCCATTTGATTTAAATAGCTTTGTTTGAATGTGTTTGACTTTCATTTGATCCAATTAGCTTTGTAGAATGTATTTTACTTTCATTTGATTCAAATAGCTTTGTTTGAATGTATTTGACTTTCATTTGATTTAATTTGCTTTGTAGAATGCATTTCACTTTCATTTGATTTATATAGCTTTGTTTGAATGTGTTTTGATTTTCATTTAAATTAAAAAGCTTTTTTTGAATGTGTTCGACTTTCATTTGATTTAAAAGGCTTTGTTTAAATGTGTTTGACTTTTAATTTGATTCAATTAGCTTTGTAGAATGTATTTTACTTTTATTTGATTTAATTAGCTTTGTGTGAATGTATTTGACTTTCATTTGATTCAAATAGCTTTGTTTGAATGTGTTTGACTTTTATTTGATTCAATTAGCTTTGTTTGAATGTGTTTGACTTTAACTTGATTCAATTAGCTTTGTAGAATGTATTTGACTTTCATTTGATTCGAAAGATTTGTTTGAAGGTGTTTGACTTTCATTAGATTCAATTAGCTTTGTTTGAATGTGTTTGACTTTCATTTGATTCAATTAGCTTTGTAGAATGTATTTGACTTTTATTTGATTCAATTAGCTTTGTAGAATGTATTTGACTTTCATTTGATTCGAAAGATTTGTTTGAAGGTGTTTGACTTTCATTTGATTTAAAAGGCATTGTTTGAATGTGTTTGACTTTCATTTTATTCTATTAGCTTCGTAGAATGTATTTGACTTTCATTTGATTCCAATAGCTTTGTTTAAATGTGTTTGACTTTCAATTGATTCAATTAGCTTTGTAGAATGTATTTGACTTTTATTTGATTTAATTTGCTTTGTTTGAATGTGTTTGACTTTCAAATGATTCAATTAGCTTTGTTTTGAATGTGTTTAACTTTATTTGATTCATATAGCTTTGTTTGAATTTGTTTCACTTTCATTTAATTCAATTAGCTTTGTAGAATGTATTTGACTTTCATTTGATTCAAATAGCTTTGTTTGAATGTGATTGACTTTCATTTAATTCAATTAGCTTTGTAGAATGTATTTGACTTTCATTTGATTCAAGTAGCATTGTTTGAAAGTGTTTGACTTTCACTTGATTCAATTAGCTTTGTAGAATGTATTTGACTTTCATTTGATTCAAGTAGCTTTGTTTGAATGTGTTTGACTTTCATTTGATTCAATTTGCTTTGTAGATTGCATTTCACTTTCATTTGATTTATATAGCTTTGTTTGAATGTGTTTGACTTTCATTTGATTCAACTAGCTTTGTAGAATGTATTTGACTTTCATTTGATTCAAATAGCTTTGTTTGAATGTGTTTGACTTTCATTTGATTCAATTTGCTTTGTAGAATGTATTTGACTTTTATTTGATTTAATTAGCTTTGTAGAATGTATTTGACTTTTATTTGATTTAATTAGCTTTGTGTGAATGTATTTGACTTTCATTTGATTCAAATAGCTTTGTTTGAATGTGTTTGACTTTTATTTGATTCAAATAGCTTTGTTTGAATGTGTTTGACTTTCATTTTATTCAATTAGCTTGTAGAATGTATTTGACTTTCATTTGATTCGAAAGATTTTTTTTAAGGTGTTTGACTTTCATTTGATTCAATTAGCTTTGTTTGAATGTGTTTGACTTTTCATTTGATTCAATTAGCTTTGTAGAATGTATTTGACTTTTATTTGATTCAATTAGCTTTGTAGAATGTATTTGACTTTCATTTGATTTGAAAGATTTGTTTGAAGGTGTTTGACTTTCATTTGATTTAAAAGGCATTGTTTGAATGTGTTTGACTTTCATTTGATTCTATTAGCTTCGTAGAATGTATTTGACTTTCATTTGCTTCAAATAGCTTTGTTTTAAAGTGTTTGACTTTCATTTGATTCAATTTGCTTTGTTAGAATGTATTTGACTTTCATTTGATTCAAATAGCTTTGTTTGAATGTGTTTGACTTTCATTTGATTCAATTTGCTTTGTAGAATGCATTTCACTTTCATTTGATTTATATAGCTTTGTTTTAATGTGTTTGACTTTCATTTAAATTAAAAAGCTTTTTTTGAATGTGTTTGACTTTCATTTGATTTAAAAGGCATTGTTTGAATGTGTTTGACTTTCATTTGATTCAATTAGTTTTATATGAATGTGTTTGACTTTCATTGATTCAATTAGCTTCGTAGAATGTATTTGACTTTCATTTGATTCAAATAGCGTTGTTTGAATGTGTTTAACTTTCATTTGATGAAATTAGCTTTGTAGAATGCATTTCACTTCCATTTGATTTAAATAACTTTGTTTGAATGTGTTTGACTTTCATTTGATACAATTAGCTTTGTAGAACGTATTTGACTTTCATTTGATTCAAATAGCTTTGTAGGAATGTGATTGACTTTCATTTAATTCAATCAGCTTTGTAGAATGTATTTGACTTCCATTTGATTTAAATAGCTTTGTTTGAATGTGTTTGACTTTCATTTGATTCTATTAGCTTCGTAGAATGTATTTGACTTTCATTTGATTCAAATAGCTTTGTTTGAATGTGTTTCACTTTCATTTGATTCAATTAGATTCGTAGAATGTATTTGACTTTCATTTGATTCAAATAGCTTGTTTGAATGTGTTTGACATTCATTTGATTCAATTAGCTTTGTAGAATGCATTTCACTTCCATTTCATTTAAATAACTTTGTTTGAATGTGTTTGACTTTCATTTGATACAATTAGCTTTGTAGAACGTATTTGACTTTCATTTGATTCAAATAGCTTTGTAGGAATGTGATTGACTTTCATTTAATTCAATCAGCTTTGTAGAATGTATTTGACTTCCATTTGATTTAAATAGCTTTGTTTGAATGTGTTTGACTTTCATTTGATCCAATTAGCTTTGTAGAATGTATTTTACTTTCATTGATTCAAAATAGCTTTGTTTGAATGTATTTGACGTTTCATTTGATTTAATTTGCTTTGTAGAACGCATTTCACTTTCATTTGATTTATATAGCTTTGTTTGAATGTGTTTGATTTTCATTTAAATTAAAAAAGCTTTTTTGAATGTGTTCGACTTTCATTTGATTTAAAAGGCTTTGTTTAAATGTGTTTGACTTTTAATTTGATTCAATTAGCTTTGTAGAATGTATTTTACTTTTATTTGATTTAATTAGCTTTGTGTGAATGTATTTGACTTTCATTTGATTCAAATAGCTTTGTTTAAATGTGTTTGACTTTTATTTGATTCAAATAGCTTTGTTTGAATGTGTTTGACTTTCATTTGATTCAATTAGCTTTGTAGAATGTATTTGACTTTCATTTGATTCGAAAGATTTTTTGAAGGTGTTTGACTTTCATTTGATTCAATTAGCTTTGTTGAATGTGTTTGACTTTCATTTGATTCAATTAGCTTTGTAGAATGTATTTGACTTTTATTTGATTCAATTAGCTTTGTAGAATGTATTTGACTTTCATTTGATTCGAAAGATTTGTTTGAAGGTGTTTGACTTTCATTTGATTTAAAAGGCATTGTTTGAATGTGTTTGACTTTCATTTGATTCTATTAGCTTCGTAGAATGTATTTGACTTTCATTTGGCTTTGTTTTAAAGTGTTTGACTTTCATTTGATTCAATTTTCTTTGTAGAATGTATTTGACTTTCATTTGATTCAAATAGCTTTGTTTGAATGTGTTTGACTTTCATTTGATTCAATTTGCTTTGTAGAATGCATTTCACTTTCATTTGATTTATATAGCTTTGTTTTAATGTGTTTGACTTTCATTTAAATTAAAAAGCTGTTTTTGAATGTGTTTGACTTTCATTTGATTTAAAAGGCATTGTTTGAATGTGTTTGACTTTCATTTGATTCAATTAGTTTTATATGAATGTGTTTGACTTTCATTGATTCAATTAGCTTCGTAGAATGTATTTGACTTTCATTTGATTCAAATAGCGTTGTTTGAATGTGTTTAACTTTCATTTGATGAAATTAGCTTTGTAGAATGCATTTCACTTCCATTTGATTTAAATAACTTTGTTTGAATGTGTTTGACTTTCATTTGATACAATTAGCTTTGTAGAACGTATTTGACTTTCATTTGATTCAAATAGCTTTGTAGGAATGTGATTGACTTTCATTTAATTCAATCAGCTTTGTAGAATGTATTTGACTTCCATTTGATTTAAATAGCTTTGTTTGAATGTGTTTGACTTTCATTTGATTCTATTAGCTTCGTAGAATGTATTTGACTTTCATTTGATTCAAATAGCTTTGTTTTGAATGTGTTTCACTTTCATTTGATTCAATTAGATTCGTAGAATGTATTTGACTTTCATTTGATTCAAATAGCGTTGTTTGAATGTGTTTGACATTCATTTGATTCAATTAGCTTTGTAGAATGCATTTCACTTCCATTTCATTTAAATAACTTTGTTTGAATGTGTTTGACTTTCATTTGATACAATTAGCTTTGTAGAACGTATTTGACTTTCATTTGATTCAAATAGCTTTGTAGGAATGTGATTGACTTTCATTTAATTCAATCAGCTTTGTAGAATGTATTTGACTTCCATTTGATTTAAATAGCTTTGTTTGAATGTGTTTGACTTTCATTTGATCCAATTAGCTTTGTAGAATGTATTTTACTTTCATTTGATTCAAATAGCTTTGTTTGAATGTATTTGACTTTCATTTGATTTAATTTGCTTTGTAGAA
>NW_018744441.1:0-43687 GCF_001683475.1 Chenopodium quinoa | reverse complement strand
TAGTTAAATTAACGGCTAATATGGATATAAGTTATATTTTCAATTTAGAAAAAATAATTCTCATAAGGGTTACCAAGTTCAAATTACAACTGAAATAAATTTTAATTAGGTATAATAAGTTCAAATAAATAAAAATCAGATGAATTGAATACACCCTAAATATGACAACTAGTCCTCAAAACTATGGAACTTTATTAGAAAAGATAGACACTTTAACTTTACTAAGCCAATACGGAGTACCACCATAAAAACTCTTTGCTTGAATTCATTTGTTTTACTACCTTGTTTCATATTATTTGCAATTTTAGGGAATTATTTGTAAGATATAAAATATTCCAAAGTTGCAAATAATATGAAACGGAAATAGATTATTTTGTGAATGTGGTTTTTTTTTTTTTTTTTTTTTTTTTGTACTCGGTAGTTATAATTTCAAAATTAGGACTCTTTTGAACAAATTATAATTTTTTGCCAATACCTCTAAAACCCCTTACTAAACAATCTTCCACACTCAGTAATTAGATACGGAGTAAGACATAATTTTTAATTTTTGCTTATATAGGGCTATAGACTATACTTGGCCTAGAAAGGAATTAATTTATTGGAGTGAAACTTTTATTAAAAATTATGCATATTTAATTCCAATTATGTAAATAATAAAATTAAAGTTCAAAAAAAATAGCACACTTAATTAAAATTTTAAGCACATTCAATTAGAAAATTATTTACATAAAAAATATCATCATTTTAAAACTCTTCTCATTTGCACAATGATATTTACATTTCATTTCTTTTGCTTTTTGCACAGTGATATATACATTTAATTTCTTTTGCCTTTTGCACGTTCAATGCAAAAGATCAGATCTTACACGTTAATTACTCCTTATTTCATATTAAGTAATTAATGAATCTAATCTACTCGTACTGACATAGAAGATATACCAAAAAAAACTGAAACAAATAAAACAAACCTAATATGAGCGGTAACTCCTCATGAACTTGAACTTGATCATCAACGAAAGGCTTCAAATTTAAAATCATCATTCGTAACAGCAATGGCTCTAACAGCAGCAATCTGAGCAAGAACATCCTCAAGTTGTTCATTGTAAAAGGCGATACGTTCGTATAAAGACACGATAATACGGGCGCAACCACCAACAGGGTCTTTAGCACGAGCATCAGCAGTATACTTTAGGGCAGTCATAGCGTCGTCACGTAACCAAGGAGCGACGGAATTCAAAGTATTGACGATATTATTTACGCCGAACAGTTTGTAAGCGTTGATAAATTGTTGGTGCTTGTGAGCGGGAAAGTGTGGCGCTAAAGGGCAGTCTTCGGCGCATTTTGGGCGTTGGAATCGGCATGCGGCGCAAGCGTTGGAAGGTGGGGGAGGAGGAATAGGGTTAGGGCTGATTTCGGCGCTTGATTTTGTCGGGTTTTGAAAAGCGACAGTAACTTCGGTAGTAAGAGTT
Organism: Chenopodium quinoa; assembly: GCF_001683475.1. Lineage (NCBI taxonomy): Eukaryota > Viridiplantae > Streptophyta > Magnoliopsida > Caryophyllales > Amaranthaceae > Chenopodium > Chenopodium quinoa. Next base: position 42,218 of record NW_018744441.1, on the reverse strand, counting down.
TGAGGAGAGGGAGTAGTAGATTGGTTTGATTTTGGGGGCATGATTTAATAGAGAAGAATAAGGGAGAATGTTGCGATAGTTGAAGGGAATGAAGGAGATTATTTAGGTAATTGAAGTGGGGAAAGGGAAAGGGTAGAGTAATAATCTTTATTAAAAAAAGGAAAATGAAAGGATATGTTTTTGATAACTAATTATGCTAGTGGTGGCAGACTGGCAGTAGTTTGATTTTAAAATCAAATGGGGAATTTTGAAAATATTATTATATTAAAATAATTTAGGTTTAGGGTAGGAAAGAATGAATTTTTTTTTTTATTTTTTTTGAGATGAAACATAATTAGGTATTTAGGTTGTGTTATAATTTATTTGATTTTCATTTATCTGAAATTATGAACTTATTTAAACTTAATTAAATTTATCTGAACTCGAGTAAAACAAGAACTTAACTTAACTTAACTTATTTGAACTTATTACACATGAAATAAGTGAAAATAAGGTGAACATAATAGGTCTGACTTTAAAAAGCCATAGGAAGCAAAGCTACAATCATTTCAATTTGCATCAAATAAAACTGTTATAAATTTAGCAAAGGTAACTCGAATGTATAGAGTATATATATAGTTTTATATTATCTAAATTTATCAAAACTTATCCGTATTAAAAACTTATTTTAATTATAATTTATTTTTTGTAAAATGATAAGGGTAATTCAAGTTTAAATTACAATTAAGATAAGTTATAATAAATCAACCACAAAATTTTATAAAATCAGAAAATTAAGAGAGGTATAGAGAGGGGAAGATGTTACTAAAATTGGAGCTTCAAAGTTTGGGAAATAATAAGCAATAAGGTCTCTCTATTCTCTCTAACATTAAACAAACCAAATACTAATTCCAGTTTTCCAAATGTATGTTTAGCTTAGAAAATTGTTGCTAAAGCCTTAAAATTTTAATTCCCACTGAGCTACTAGTATTATTACCTCTATCCCCAATTTCTTGCTCTATAAAAACATTCACTTTAGCAGGGAAGCTAACGCGGGCGATGCGCACTATAGCTAACCATATCCGAAGCTCTTTTGGTTTAGTCTTACAACACAAATTTAGCTATTTACAATATTAATGAGAGAAAATATGAAAATAAATATATTTAGGGTATAAATGTCCACGCGCTATTTTTAAAAGTTAGAAAAAAAAATTATCATTAATGAGGGTAAATAAATAAATAAATATTTTAAAGGACGTAATTGTTCAAACATTATTCATATAATTAAAAAATATGTACATATTAATGAGGGTATATATATAATTAAAGATGTTCATTGGAGACCGTGCAAATGCAAAGTGAGTCGAACTTTCAGGAACGGAGGGAGTGTGTGTGTGTGTATATATAAATAAATAAATAAATATATATATATATATATATATATATATATATATATATATATATATATATATATATATATAAGAGTAATCTTGTATTTTTTTTTACAAGGTAGGGATTAAGTACGTATTAGTTGAGTAGAATTGATGAGAGAGAAAGTGATGGACCTAAAGTATTTTTATGAGCCTAAAGTAGTAGTCCCTAATACATACATTAATAGTATGGACTATATATATGGAGCAATCTTTAAGAGACGACTTTGAAAAAATTAGGGCAAATAAAAAGGGATTGAGATTACAAATTTTTAATTTACTTTACCATTCCTAAAAAAAAAAAAAAAAAAGAATATATATATATATATATATATATATATATATATATATATATATATATATATATATATATATATATATATATATATATATTTACTAGGAAATTTTGAATTTTTTTTTTGACACAGAAAGGAAAAGCATATATTAAATCAAAATGGCAGTAGCCACATTAACAAAAGATCCGTAGTACAGTTCGTTCATAGGAAATTTTGACTTTTACTACCGCTAAAAAACATCACATACTTTTACTACCCTATTATTTTACCCGAGCAATTTTCGTGGCAAAAATAATAGTTGCATGTAAATCGAAACATATATAGACACGCAAAACGAGATACTTACGTTATTTTTTTTTTTGCTAATTTCGAGCTCAATTTGGAGTTTTTAGGACTAAAATGACCCCTATACCTTAACGGAACATTTTTTGACATGCAAATTAAGAAAAAATAATTTAATGCTGACCACGAACGGAACCCTAACGAAAAATGTCAAGTGGTAGCAAAATCTAATTTTTTTTTTTTTTTTTTTTTTTTTTTTTTTTTTTTTTTTTTTTTGTTTTTGGTGGTAGTAAAATTAAATACTCCATAAAAATTTTGTTTTTGGTGGTAGTAAAATTAAATACTCCATAAAAATTTAAATGGATAGCAAAAATCAAAGTGCTTTTTATCGGTAGTAAAAGTCGAATTTTCTAATTTACCACGTACAAATTTACAAATAGATGATGTACTCCGTAGGAATTATTTTATTATTTACCAGAAAAGAAATAAGATATGAGGAATATCCTGCAATATTCTTAGATACTCGATTTTTACAGATAATTAAGCTCAAAACCTACGAAATTTATGTGATTTTCCTACTCAATCACCCAAACTCCAACCCAAATCCCCTTACTCTCTCTCTCAACTTCAAAATTTTGCTCTGATTTCTGATTCTATACCAGGTATTATTTCTTTCTCTAAACTTGTTAATTATACCATAATTGAAGCTTTTTAATCCAATTGATTTGACAAATTTAAGCTATAATGTGTTGTTACTTGAATTCAGAATACTTAAAATTGTAATGGGTTGTTGAAAGATCAGTGTTTTATGAGTTGTTTGTTGTCATTTGTTTATGCCTGCTACGTGTTTGCTAATTTGTCTGTGTGAAAAAGGTTCCAAATGCTCGTTTTTTCTGTAGTTTGTACTGCTAAATGGTAAACATTTGTGGTTGAAATTGTGGAATTCCGTAGGATGTTGGATTGCAAAAAGGGTTCTTTTTTCATTGATAGAATCGCAGCTCGTCTATTGGGATGTTATAATTCTTTTGGATGTTCTTTGAATTGCAAAAAGGGTTCTATTTTTCATCATCTAAATTGCAGATTGTCAATTGGGGTTTCAATAAATTGGAGGGCAAATTGCGTTTTTTTCGCTTCGAAATATGTATGCATGAACAAGTTAGGAAACTTCCAGTGATCAAATTTATTTTTTTGTTAGTAGTTTGCTCAAATTTTGCAAAATCTCCATTTTTGCTGCTTGAATTGTGATTTTGAATAGGGTTAGATGGGTCCTTGTAGTAGATGAATATTGGTAGATGTAGTAGGATTGAGGCATGAAGCTAAGAGTTATGGGTGTATTTGTTACTCATTACTCCGAAATAAAAATGAGAATTGAGCCATAGTAGTTTCTATATAAAGAGAGTTAAAGGGTGCATGACTGCATGCTAGATGACTTGCTTGTGTTAGAGAATTGCATCAGTTTGTACTCTGTACTAATTATTTCATTGATAATTGTGTATTAATTTTTGGATGTCCCAAAATGTTATTTGCCTTATGCTATTGTTAAGTTTTGACTATTGTTGAAATTCATGTTATTAATTCCGGAAGGAATTTATTTTTCATGTTATCCTTTATATATCTCTTAATGTATACAAAATATAAATTTATGTACTTGAACAAGAGTTCCTGGTTTTGAAATTTTGTTCGAAATATGACGTGTATTTTTAGCTTATGAAGTACTCCATATAATTTCCCCCCTTTAATTGTAGGTTTTTTTTGCAGATTGGTGGAGATCCATTTGTCAGCATGGCTCATCTACTTTCAACTTCTTGCTCCATGAAAGTATCTCCAAGTGAGAAACTTTCCTCCAGATGTTGGAACGTAGGGTTGTCAAATTGTCCCATGTCATTTACTCCACAAACTTCAAAGTCAGCATTTAAAAGGCTTGTTCACCAAGGAGTTAAAACACAAAAACTATATGTTGTTCGTGCTACCACTGTACCTTTAAACCAGGAAACTAAAGCTCAATCTGGCACTAGCTCCTTTGAGAACAACGGAAATTCATCTGGTCGCAAGCGAGTTATGGTTATTGGTGGAGATGGATATTGTGGTTGGGCGACAGCCCTTCACCTATCCAATAAAAACTATGAGGTTGCCATTGTTGACAACCTTGTTCGTCGGCTATTTGACCACCAACTTGGTCTTGATTCCTTGACCCCTATTGCCTCCATTCAAGACCGCATACGCCGCTGGCAGTCCTTAACTGGTAAAACAATTGAACTTCATGTTGGTGATATCTGTGACTTTGAGTTCTTAGCAGAAACCTTCAAGTCATTTGAGCCTGATGCTGTTGTCCACTTTGGAGAGCAACGATCTGCCCCATATTCTATGATTGACCGTTCAAGAGCTGTATACACTCAGCAGAACAATGTTATTGGGACTCTTAATGTTCTGTTTGCCATAAAGGAGTTCAGGGAAGAATGTCATCTGGTAAAGCTGGGAACTATGGGTGAATATGGAACTCCAAATATTGATATTGAAGAAGGTTTTATAACAATCACTCACAACGGTAGAACAGATACTTTACCTTACCCCAAGCAGGCTAGCTCCTTCTATCATTTGAGCAAGGTCCATGATTCACATAATATAGCTTTTACATGCAAGGCTTGGGGTATTCGAGCAACTGATTTGAATCAAGGTGTGGTCTATGGTGTGATGACAGATGAAACTGCAATGCATGAAGAATTATGTAACAGACTTGACTATGATGCTGTTTTCGGGACAGCATTAAATCGATTTTGTGTTCAGGCTGCTGTTGGTCATCCTCTTACAGTCTATGGCAAAGGGGGTCAGGTAATTCTGTGAATTGCTCACTAATAAGTGTTTATCTTTTTGTAGGCTACTGTATGAAATAGCTTTTAAATTTTGAATTGATTAACTTGTCTGAAAACATTTTCTCGTGAGGTAATTGGTTATGTAAGGATAAAAATTAAGCTCACAACCCCCCTTAAATATTGAAATAATGGTACTGTAGTCCATATTAGCATTTAGGTTCTAATTGCCAAGATCTAAACCACTATGCAGCCTGTTGGATACTTGAAAAATATCTTTGATTTTCACAGTTGGTGGATTCCATATATAGAGGTTTTGAGTCCCTGACTCTGGTACTTTCTCGGTCTTGATGAGTGGCCAAAACCTTGAACAGATCTAAAAGATTGATCTTGGTTGGTTATAAGCTTCTTTCTGTCATCTACAAATTGCATAAATACGGTCTTTTCCTGTGTTTGCTTTCTTTTGATTAAGGAAGCAATCAATGTATCTTGTTGTCCATAGGTGCTAAACAATTACTTTTATTTACCCCAAATGATGAGTTTTATCTTTTTTCTAGTAGCCAAACAGAAATTTTTCAGGCGTAAAGTATTTTAAGTTTGATACTAGAATTTACGGAGTATAAATTGACTTCTCCCACAAAGTTAATGGAATATTGGAGATGATTGTTCAAGAAAGCAGGAGAATGATACCTGTACATGTTCCTTTTTGTAGCCTTTTTGAAATCCTAGCATAGATGTCATTCTAACGTTCTTTACATGTAAATGTTTCAGACCAGGGGATATCTTGATATAAGAGATACAGTGCAATGTGTAGAGTTGGCCATTGCAAACCCTGCAAAACTTGGTGAATTCAGAGTCTTTAATCAATTCACCGAGCAGTTTTCAGTAAGAGAACTTGCTGCACTCGTAACAAAAGCAGGAGAAAAACTTGGGCTCAGTGTTGAAACCACCTCAGTGCCTAACCCAAGAGTCGAGGCAGAGGAGCATTACTACAATGCTAAGCATACTAAACTCGTTGAATTAGGTCTCAAACCACACCTTCTATCAGACTCACTCCTAGACTCTGTGCTGAATTTTGCAATTCAATACAAAGATCGTGTTGACACGAAACAAATTATGCCAAGTGTCTCCTGGAAAAAGATCGGGGTCAAGCCACAAACTCTTCGAGCTTAATTTAACAGGAGTAAGAGCGTAAGAGTACCTTTCAAGAGTTTGCTGATCATTTGTTGTGACAATATTTTTTCTGGTGTTGTTTTAGTCAACTAAGTTATTCTTACATAGAGAAAATTAGGAAGCTGTAGATGTGGAGCTTATGCTAGCAGTTCAGGGTTATCTCTTTAATAGAAATGTGCTTCTGCTTGCTGTTGGTCACTGCTGTGGACATTACTGTCCCTGCTCCCTCTATGTATAAATAAACAGTTGCTCAATAGCGTTGCAAAAGAAAAATGTTTTCATGAACAACTCGTGAACAAGCTTAATCAAAAGTTATTCTAGTACAAACATGAACCAATTTTCTATTATCTGCAATTTAGAGTTGAGCAGTATTCACTTTCTTGCTGTATGTGAACAAATAAATTACGCAATCTGAATAATGTTATTCACTTCATACTAATGTCTAATTACATTCTTTTGATGTATAATACCTTTATGTGGTTTCTTTTTTTTTTTTTTTTTTTTTTTTTTTCGTCGGAAACATCTTTATGTGGTTTTTTTTTTCCGGAAACATCTTTATGTGGTTTGACAAACCAAAACCTATATACTTAATGTGCTAGTACTGCATTTTATCTTTTCTAACATTCTGATCATATTTATTCTTTCTACTACGCATTTTATGGATGTAACAAACAAATCTAGGAATTGTTGATAAGAGCTAAAAATCTGGCTTGTTCAAGTTCGGTTATTAATGAACTTCATGGAACACTTGAACAAGCTTGATCAAAAGTTTATTAAGTAAAAAACAAGCATGAACCAATTTTCCACACCATAGTACCCTGGTGTCATGAACAAATCAACAGCACAATTGGAATAATGCTGTATACATAACAGCACATTCTCCTGATGTATGTTACCTATGCCTTGACTGTTCTGCAGCTGTGGGCAGACTTAAGGCTCCTGGCAGTTTCGATTCCGTTACACTGTTTTCTGATCAGCCATACCCATTTTTTGAGTCTGATAAACAATGCCCATTCTGGAATTTGACATTCATTAAGCTATTAAGCCAAAAGTTGTAAAATCTATCAACACCTCAAATGGGCTATAAGGAATCAAGGATTTTTTCTTATCAATTACAGATTTCCAATGATGCATCTTTTTTGGAAAACGGTAGTTTCTTAAAAATAGACTTCGTAATTTTTATAAATTCAATCATTCCTGAAAAGTTTGAAAAAAAGGTCATACAATGTGTAAAAGTTTCAATGGATTACCCTAAAGAAAAAAAATTACATAATACAGGTTATGAGCCATAGAATATTGTTCCCTGATTCTAGATCCTGGTGTATTAGAGTCTTCAAGGTTCCGACCCCTTTTGCCTCCTGGTGTTTGTTGCGTTAGGCATACTCTGATGTAAAGAAAACTATTAAAGCCGACCTCGTACGTGAGATGGTGAGTGCTTCATCCCGTCATTGCATTGAATTTGATATCTGATAAAATCAAGAACTACTCGTACCAATTCTTTTTGATGCAAGGTATACTCGTGATCAGCCCCTTCTATAATTCGAAGCTCATGATTGGTAATGCTTTTATCAAATTTCAAGGCGTCTTTAACAGATACAATTTGGTCCATGGAACCATGAACAGTCAAAACCCTGCAAGGAAGAGCTATTGAATTAGCAGAGCTATCAATCACCAACCAGTCTTTGATAGAGGATAGTGGAACCTTAAACTTTATACCACCCGAAGCAGTAATGAGAACCACATGTGACTGAAGTATCCAAAGTAACCAAGACACCTAAATTCTAATAATACCTGAAGCAAAATTAAACGTGATAACCATAGCCATCATTCCAGTGACAACAAATCCAGGAACGTAAACAAGCAGTTTAATCAGTGCACAATGCAAGAGTAACAAGTTGTCTTAGATATTTAGCTTGTGCATGGATCCACTAAAAATTGACAACACTTTCAGACATTTTAAAGATGATAATATTTGGTAAATGGTAAGTAGACAGATTTTACATATTCATGATCTGTACAACATCAAATAATAAAAGAAAAGTCTTAGCACTTAAGCTCCAGAAAGTCGATCAGTACATGCTCTCTCCATAGTTTGTGCTAATTGCTTAAATATATCGATTTACAACCATTGTCACAACACTGCACTAAACTTTCAAAACTCAGTTGCATATTAAACCTATCTCTTGTCTAGAATCTTAGAGTCCATTACACATTAAAGTAAAAGGAGGCAATAGGAAATCAAAAGGCATACATTGATGTAATGAAAGACAAACCTTTAATGACCCTTTAGTGAAAATTATGAATCGATTTCTGATATAAACGGAGCCAAAACTGACCTGCAGTTCTCAGGTATTAAGTGGCATGCTGCTCGAACATCCATAGATAGACGATCCATTAAGCTCTCCTTAGTTACGCGATACTGGATTTTTCCTGCAACAAGACACCACTAAGTGAATTTCAGTGTCGCCCATGGTTGGGAAAGTCAAGGAGTATGCACTCTCACTTTTTGTAAACACTTGACTATCGATGATTTGAGAGTACAACATGATACATACAAGTATTAAAAGCTAAAAGACAGGGTATCTAGCTCCAACTTGCATAATAGGGAGTGGGAAGCATGTCATACCAAGGAAAAAAAAATAAAAAAAGATGTATCATGAGCAATTACAGGACTACAGTTACAAAGAAATAAAACAGTTGGCAACAAAATAGCTTTTTTGAACACTGTATAACCTTAACTTACCACTTTTACCACGAACATCAATAAATCCAGAGCTCTCAATCCTTTCCAGAAAATTCTTGCCCAGGCGACCCTCAATGCCTTTTTCAAGATCAAAGCGGCCAGAGATATTTACAACTCTATGAACATCATGGTACTTAGCGGCATACAGCAGCACCACATTTCCACCTGCATGGACCTTTTTAATACCAGAGTTAAATTAGGATACAGTTTAAAATTTGCTAGTAAGCAGCCTAGAGCAGCGAACATAGCAATTCAAAAACCAAAAATCTAACCCCAATAGATTAGACTTAAACAAAGAAAGTTCATGAGACATGACAAGTATAGTCATAAGTTGCAAATGCTCTTTAAATATGTTCCAGGCCTTCCCACAATATAATTACATGTTCTAATAACGGGTCGACTAAGTTAATTTCTTTCTTTCTTCATGCCTCATCCCCCACCCGACCCACTAAACCCCACCCCAACCCAACACACAGACTCTGAAATGTAAGGTTGACTATTGACGACCAACACATGGAAGGGAAGGAGGTACCATTTAGCAGAACTAATAGCTGATATCAACACTTACTAAATCCGCAACTTCCAATCCCATAAGCATATTGTTGAGCAGTACACAATGCAAATCATTCATACTATATTAATGTGACATACCATAAAGTACTCCCGAACCCTGTATTGTGTGCTCTATAAAACTCCGTAGCTCAAATATAAGGAGACTTTATATATGCTTCGTCAAATTAGTAACAATAAAGCAAAGTCCTCCCATACCCAATATAAATTTTCCTTACCACTCAAGGCTAGAAATTAGATATAGAATATAAACCTTTAGAATGACCAATGATTGTGGTTATGACATGGCCAGTTCCACGGAAATGTTGGACAACAGCACGCAAGTCTTCGGCTTCTCTGCGATAGTTGCCATATCGAAATGAGCCTTCACTTTCGCTACAAAAAGAGCACAGTAATCAATGAGTCATGTAGATACAACTTTTACCAAATTCGACCTACAGATGTACCAATTAAGTAATTTACTGATTCATTTATTGCCATATTGCACCAAAATTTCCATGCCCCATTTGTGTATCTAAGTCCTGCTTTAAAAAGAGAGTAATGCAGTATTCAGAAAGCCACATTAAGGTATACTACACAGGCCACAGTTGTAAACATTTTTCCTCTCAACAATGTAGCTTTTGTGGGTCTAAAAACTCCAACACCTGAGAAGACTGATAGAGTAGAGCGCATAGGATATAAACAATATTTTGCATTAAGAAGGGTGCAATGCAGAGTGAGCTTTTAGCCAATTCAAACAAATGATATATAAGAGTAGATTTCTATCATTATTGTGTGAAGCAATTGAGATAAAACAACCTTATTCACAGGAATCAAAGAATCTCCACAATAGATTTCCAGACAAAATAAATCACTAATAGTTGCTATTGCTATACAAAAAACTTCTACTCTTACTGCCAAAGGCCCAAAGCATGTGTAATAATTGTAGCTGATATATTTCTGCTTATTTTGTCGAGGGAAGGGGGAATATTTCATTCTTTGGATACATCTTTCTTTTATTCTATTGTCAGAATAGACAAGTTGTATGACGAGTTCACATGGCTCACCCATTTCCAGCAAAGTCAAAGCGGAAGGCACTCATTCCAATATTTCCTATAGCAGTAGCAAGGCTTACCATGGGAATGCGTTCCTGACATCATTAAAAGAATGTTTATTGTATAGCCAACAAATTTGGGCTTCCTTCAGTTAAACACAACAACAAATCAATTCAATATTAAAAAGTCTGTCAAGAACATATCAGTTTACCACCCAACACAACACTGTTACCACAACTTAGCCACGAAAACCATAAGCTTATCTGCATCTACAGCCTATACATGATACTAGAAGATTATCCACGTTGCATTTCACAACCAATAACATATGACAATTGTGGCAGGAGAAAACACAGAGTCACAAGCATGAATGATGCAATGACAATGTAAAATTGAAGTAATTAACATCAAGGCATAACAATCTTTCTTGTCTATGATCAATGATTGGCTTCTCAATCAAAAGAACAAGTCCCGCTGTACAACATCCAGTAGGCGGTCTCTTAAAATTGATGGAGAAAATGCAATGCAGGGCAAAAGGCTTTAATGGCAATGTTTAGGAAATAGGTTATGCATTCTATAGCAATGGTGTTCAACTTAAAATATAGGCAGTCTTACTTCTGATAGCAAATACTTACCTTCATAGACTTTATTCCATGGCACACAATTACAAGCTCCTTGGAACCTGTATCATGTAATATCCCCACTAGCTTTTCACCATGATGATTTGGTATGACAACCTTAGTTTGTACAGTCCCTATATAGTAATAAAGTAGAGATTTTACAACGGCAAGAAAGAAGCGACAATAGCTTTCAATGAAATAGCTTTGGAACATATGACTGATACTAAAGATCGGGACTTAAAGCACAATAAATAAACAGAAGAATAAAAAAAATATAATTAAAATTAAAAATAAATAAATAAATAAATAAAAAACCACTGTATATCAATGAAAACTGAAACAAGTTTTAGAAGTTTGCCCCAAAACTAAGCTGGAAACCACACCTAAAGTGCGCCATCTGCTGTGGAGGGTATGCACCAACTCCCTCCCCGTGCGTGCCCTGCTAAAATTCAGACACATGACAGATGACGATAAGTGCCCGTGGTGCAGAAATGAAGTTGAAACAATGCATCACGCGTTGTTCAACTGTGCAGCTGTCAAGGACCTGTGGGTGGAGGTTAAATGCGAGAAATTGGTCGGGGTTGGCGCTTCTTCTGATTTTAAGGATCAGTTTGAGTTATGGTGTGAAGAGGATGTGAAGATGCAACAAAGGGGGGCTGCATTACTCAGGCTTATATGGGCTAGAAGAAATGACAAAGTTTTCAATGGCAAGGAGACTCCTCACAACATAGTTATAACGAGAATGCAGCAACTTGTTTCAGACTATGACCAGTACAACACTCGCATATATGGCTCGAAAGTAGTCACAAGGAAGAAGAGCCCTGCTATCTGCTCTGCCCCTCCTGAAGGCATCATCAAGATCAATTGCGATGCATCTCTTTGCGTTGAAGGTTGGGTAGGTGCTGGGGCTGTTGCTCGTAACCATAAGGGTGAGGTTCTCTTCGCTGGTACCAGGAGAACAAAGTGTAGATGGCCACCAGAGATAGCTGAAGGTAAAGCCATCCTCTTCGCTGCTCGCCTTGCTCATCGATATGGGTACAAGGACATCATTCTTGAGTCTGATTGTATGAGCATCATATCTCGCCTCTCTAAAGCTGCTATTTTTCTGTCCGATTTGGATTCTTTGCTAGAAGATGTCTTAGAAGTTTGTTTTTTTTTCACTTCCGTTCATTGGTCTCATGTTAAGCGAAACGGGAACTTTGTAGCGCACCATTTAGCTAAATTGGTGCCTTTCGGTGATGAGCAAATTTGGATTAATCATTGTCCTAGTGATGTAACACCGTATGTACTAATGGACAATTTGTCCACTACTTAATGAAGGTTCCGTTTCTTTTGCCTCAAAAAAAAAAAAAAAAGTCTGCCCCAAAACTTATTTGAGCACATAGAGATATAGTCCCCTAAACTATAGAAACTAGAACAATCTATTCCTTGCCACCATGAAGTAGATTTAGGCTTTGTTTGTTTTACTAATGTCTGCTACATCTGGAAAGTCATTTTTCCATGTAAAATCCCTTACTAGGTCTACTCCAAGAATTTGACATCCACATTATGTTTCCTTAGCTCCTTCACAATCTTCTTTCTCCAATACTTTGTTTCTTTTGAAACTAAGCATTGACATCTTTCATGGCCTAACTTCTACATTTGCTTTTAATTTCTCTAGTCAATAACTAGCACTTTCCCATTACCATTACTCATCATCTGTAGAAAATGATGATACAAAAACTAAATTGTTGATTGGGTCATTCCTTCCACGGAGAATCTTGATGGTTGTGAAGTAATTTGATTGTGCTAATGTGTTATGGAAAACAAATTCGCAGAAGAAGTTAAAGTGACCAACCCCCACTTCCCTTAAGCCAATTACTTCCTGTTCCAGAATGGCACCATATTAAACACCAAAGGAAACTAAAGCTCCATGGAATATCATTATCGAAAGCTGGATTTCTCACATATTCCCTGAATTCGTTGCAATGAATACAAAGAAGGCCTAGCAGTCTCCGAGTTCATAGACAAAGAACCTAATGATCAAGATGACAAACAAGCTATAAATCATAGAAATCAAACTACAACTAGCTTAAGCAAAACTATCACTAAACGCTTAGAGTCGTCTCATAACTTTCTAATGAATAACATGATCGAGTTGTTTCCTGTGTTCTGCACACCACATCCTTATCATCCTCAAATTACAAGAAACTCCTAGATGCATATAGAGATATTTCTGTTTTCAGCTGCCATTTTTGTCTCAAGGTTAATGAAAAATAATCTACAATGTGATACAACCACCCAGCCCCATATCAGAATAGAAAGTAACACAAGATTTATATAAGACCTAATAGTTACTACTTGCCACTACCTATAACAAAAATCATGATCAATATCTAAAACTTCACTGAATTTCACTCACTTAGAAAGATCACAAAAACTCCATGCCTCGTTTCTAACAGCTAAACTACTCAACATCCAATTTAAGCATTAAATATAGCGCCTTTCAACGAGTTCCGAGTTCGTCCCTAGTACCATCTGGCATTTGTGGTACAATACCCTTAAGCATATACAATGTAAGCCCAGCAATGAGAAACAAACAAACAATTTAGATCAGTTACAAATTCATCACTTGCAGCCAATCCCAGGTAAATGGAAAATTTAATTGTCAATTGTAACGGAATAAAGTCTCCAATTTCACCGAATTCCCAATTAATATCAAATTTTAAATCATTTTTATTTTAATCAAATTAACAAGTATTTTACGATCCCAAATCAATATTAAGTTTTCTATATTTGGATTCAACTTATACAAATGATAATAAAATCAAACCCCATAAATTTGAAAACAGAAAAAGCCCACAAATTTCTCAATATATAATCCGAAACCCATTTGCAGGATCACATTGTTATTATAATTTTATAAGATTAAGGTGAGAATTAAGGTGAGTAACACAATATAAAATACTTACGTTGAGAATGATTAGACTGGTTAATTCCAGCATTATCTTGCCCAACGGAAGAATTAAAGTCTTTGGGTTGATGATCAGCCATACTAGAGGGATTTTTGGAGGAGAAAAGGTGAAAAAAAAAGACAAAAAAAATGAGATTGAGCAAAAGATGAGAAAATACAAGTTAATCTCCAGGATATTGGGGCAAATTTGTAATATTCAGCGATAAAATGAGTAAATTTCGCTAACTGAAGCCCATAAACCACTAAGACCTGCTTCTAAGCAGAGCAGAAATGTTGTCAACATAGCAGAGCAATTGTTATTAATTATTAATTATTTCATCTCCTCCCTAATTAGAGGTATTAAAAAATATCTGATCCGAAAATTCGATGATTTGACCCGAAAATTCGGGTATTCAATCCGATTTTAGGATTTTGGATATTCGAAAAAAGTTTTGGGTTTTTAGATCGGAATTTTTCTAGACTTGCACTTACAAACATTGAACTATGAACTAGGATTTCTTTTTATGTTTTATGATCCTAGGCGTCCTAGCCTCCTAGGCGATGTCAAGTGTGATTTGGTGTTACTTGTTGCAAGAACATATTTAAATATTAGGCGGGTTTAGGAGCTCTTTGAAAAGGGCTAACAAGGTATCAAACACCATCAACGTACAATCATTGTATTTGTGATTGCATTCAAATTACATGCTTTACTCTTCTTCAAGATCAACCTCACTTGATTAATCATCTATGACATAAACAATTTATAATTTCAATATAATTATTAGTGAGCCATTTAAAATATCAAGGCCCATTAGCTCAGTTGGTTAGAGCGTGGTGCTAATAACGCCAAGGTCGCAGGTTCGACCCCTGCATGGGCCAATTTATAGTTTTCACTTTTTAATTCACTTTTATTAATTACAAATTTATATATTTTTATAATAGATAATATCATCATTATTGTGGCCCATTAGCTCAGTTGGTTAGAGCGTGGTGCTAATAACGCCAAGGTCGCAGGTTCGACCCCTGCATGGGCCAAAATGTTTTTGGTACTTGCATTCTGGTTATGCTTGGATCCTGTAAGCACACTTTTTGTCTCGAATTAGTTGTCATGCGATCTTACTATATGCTTGACACAAACATCCTTTTAGTTGTTATATTACTCTATGTAGAGTTGATTCGAACGAGTCCTTCAGCTCTTGAAATTTATCAATCTTGAATGCCTTGCCTAAATTCATCCGTCAAATTTCAAACTCTCTGTTCATGCACTTGTGCATTCAAAACCGATGTGACTGAAGCATTTGGTCGAGTAAACTGCTCTTTTCACTATGGACAGTAGACAACAATAGTCTTGACTCTTGAAGCTTCCGACTAGAAAGTTCAACCTGTAAGAAACTAAGAATACCAAGCAAGATTGGCAAAGTTGTGAAGAGAAAGGGCTGAATATTATCTCTTGCATAATATGAAAATGAAGTGTGGGAATTAATCTGTTCATGATAGTCCACTTTAAAAGATCAGCTCAAATAAAAAATGAGTTACAGAATGTAGTTTTATAATTCTGCAATAATGTACATGTTATGGATTTTTAGGGGAAAAAAATGTCTTAATTAATAAATGAATGGAGATCAAAACTAGAGGTGTCAAAACCACCCGACCTAGATTCAGATTTCGACTCGCGTGGACACATTAATTTGGTATGACTCAACTTTAAAAATTGACCCGATCATCTGAATTGACACCTCTAATCAAAACTACAATGTATGATTTCCCTGTACAACCTCTTTATAGTGCCTCAACAATAACTTTTGATAAAATTTTCTCCAATAATACCATATATATGAATCACATTTACAATTCAATAACGTTTACAAGACTTAAAACTAATGTACATTTCACAAGCTAAGGAATCTTAACAATTGATGCAGTTAAAGAAGGGCAACGAGAATGAAAATAAGAAGAGCAGCAACGAAAGAGTACTTAAGCGCAGCAATTACGATAGCCAATGAGACAGCTAACAGCTGCCACACCACCTGGACACTCGCCCATGTAAGCAGACCTGTCAGGCCCACAGCCAATACATTGTCTGGATCTGGATCAAGCAGCAAATCAGTCCATCTCAGTTTGAATAATGGTGTCTGCTGATCGTCACTGGCCTCAGTACCATTTTCATTGTTGGGTTTTGGCTCTTTGCTTATCTCATTTTCATCTCCATTCTTCTGCTCTTTAGCACAAACCACAAGTTTCCTAAGGTTCTGAAATTGCTTTCGAGGGGTTACATGATATGGCCGGATTTGGTGTGTCATGCATCGTCTTGGAGTTGGGATTGCAAGTATTCTGATGTCTGAAAGAGTTTTAACACCTAACATAGCACAGCCAAAACTGACAATCAAGAATTAGTCTTTAGTGAACATATTGAACAACAGATTGGACAGGATTTGAGACAGACTAGAACAATCCGCTGCTTCAATTCAGTTATTTGTATATTTATATATGTCCTCATTATTTTTATATGGAGTGTTTGTTATGTGCAATTCTCACTCGGAAATTAATGAGCATTCAACGAGACCTGACCATATATTAAAGTACATCTATGGCTTGCAAAGAAACATACATTGGCTCTAAACAATCAAGTGGTTATGGATACTTCTTTATCCACTCCAAAATTAATGAGAATTAACAAGAAAATGGATTAAGATATTTCCCAAGTAGCATATGTTGACACATTACAGAAAAGAGAATCGCCTCTTCTATAGATGCTTGATTTGACACTTTGAGTATATACAAGAACTTAAACTACTTACAAAACATTTTAACAGACGAATATAAGACCGGTTACGGAAGGAAAAATAATTTGTAGCACTTGTCTTTGCCCAACACGTTCCACTGAGTTCCACAACTGAGCATGACAGGTGCTACAAGATGGTATCATCGCAGCTAAACTAGTGGCATAGTATATACATCAAAAATAGGTGAAATTTTCAGGTGGAAATTTATGCAACATACGAAGTATAAACATATTCATTCTGGAATTAATCTGCCAAAATCAGGACAAACATCGCCTTTATTTATTGTAAATGAATTTCAAGAGCTATGTTCAACCAACAATCAAAAACAAACAGATTATACACACCTAAAAATAACCCCATTTATAACTTCATCAGAAGCCAATCTTATGTAAGAGGCAATGAATCCTGTTGAAAATAATCTATTCCCTTAATCTAAAGATAGAAAACAACTCTATCCTAATTCCATTCACCTAATGTTTCCCCATTTCAACTAAAACCAATTCAAATATACATTAGTATTCAACATTCTAGCTGGACTGGATAATATTACAACCGTGAATCGATTTCGTTCTTTTACATTGATCTAAAAGTTACAAGAATCCGACCTTGTTGTTCACCTTTCCACTTTGCAAGATAGCAATTTTCTTCAACTTTCTATTTCCAGTGTCTATTACATACTCTCACAAATAAACAAGGCCCAATATCTACATTTCTCCCCCTTCATAAGCAAACTCAATCAAAATTACTAATTTTATGATCTATAATCCACAATTTGTTCACGAGCACTCTCAAACCTCTCCAGGTTTCCCAATTATGACAACCCAACTGCATAATTAATATCTCTAATATTCATCAATTATAGGGTTTTTCTGCTCTACAATATTAATATTAAAAACATAATTTGCAAAAAATTAATTAAAACATGCTAATTAAAGGTCAAATTCGCCAGAAAATTTTCCAAATAAATCAATCATCACATTCAAAAGTAAGCACAAGATCATGAATCAATAGTAAAATGAGGGGAAGAAGCAGAGATAGGGATAGCTTACCAAAAGGATTTCGTCAGTCGGAAGAGAAGAGAGAGATTGCCGGAAAATCAATTTGCCGGAGGTGTTCTGAGCGTATGATGACAAATGAGTACGAGGCAGTTCACTTCTGAAGCGCTTTGTGTGGCACAATTGCCTGTTTGTCTAGACACCTCAAATGGGTTAACTTGGTCAATTTTTGTTCCGGTTGGTCATGGTGTCAATTTGGGAATTTCAGGTGATTGGGTTGGGTCTAGTTCGTCATGTTATATCATTGTGTCAATGTAGGTCGAATTGTTCAACAAATCACTTTAGGTAAGGTTGGATCTAATTGGATCGGGCCATTTTTGGACAATTCTAGATTTGAGTCAATTTTCATATCACTTTAAGGTGAATATTAGTCTTTGATAACTTTTGCGGGTTGTTTTAGGTTTCAAATTGAAAATTGTGTTTAAAACTCTTGTTTATTGGCTCAAATCAATATGGTCCCTAAACAATTGTGAAACACGAATTTGATCACCTTATCCACTAATCACTTATGGCACAACTTTGTAAAGGGGTGACTTTTATGTGATTTAAGGTGACTATAATGAAATTTGGGGGTAATATTATTCACTAAGGGCCTGCCTGAATGCCAGTAGAAGGAGGGTAAAAGCTATGGGAAGAAAAATTCAGATTTTTTTTATTTGCCTGGATGGGGAGTAATATTAAAGAAATTGAGGAAAGTGAAAAATCATGGGAATTTGAAAATGTAAAGGTTATTTGGTTGAAAATAAAAAGTGTAAATGAGGGAATTGCAATCATGGGAATTATGACTTCCCACAAAACATGGGAAGTTAATTACCTAACCCCCCCTTAGTAAGTCAAAATTCCCATGATTTGCAACTTTCTTCATGCCAACCAAACAACTTTATGCAATCCCATGAATTTGATGTAGGAATTTAATTCCCATGAAATCCAAATTATTATGGGAAGTAAATTCCCATAGCAACCAAACGTCACCTAAGAGGATAATATATTCCCCTAAAAACGAGGATAAAATTAGTGAACTGTTAAACATCGCCCGCAAATTCCTACATAAAGCCCACAAAATAAGAGTGAAATGACACTTTTGCCCTCAAACTAAAAAACACAATTTCTCTCTCTACTCTCTACTTCCACTTTCTCTCTTAAATTATTTTCAGAGCTATGTCGAGGCGGCCCGGCAAGGAAGTGGCGGCACCGGCGGTGGGCGGAAGGCGGTTTGCCGGCCAGAAGGTAATTTTTTAAATTTTTGTAATTTTTTTTTTAAAAAAAAAACCTCCGGTGACGGTGGGGCGCCAAGGCGAGACGCCACCACCACGGAGGAAGCGCCTAGGCAAGACGCCCATACGGTGGTGGCGGCGCCTAGCCCAGACGCCAATACCACGGCGGCGGCGCATAGGATAGGCGCCACGGCCGTGGTAGTGGCGTCTGGGCTAGGCGCCGCCACCACCGTACGGGCGTCTTGCCTAGGCGCCTCCTTCTCTTTTTTTTTTTTAAATTTTTTTTTTGTTTTTTTTTAATTTTAAATTTTTTTTTCGAATTTTTTTTTTTTTTTTTTAAATATTTGTTTTTCTTTTTTTTAAATTGTATGTTCCCTTTTTTTTTTTATCTTTTTTTTTTAAATTTTGTTTTTTTATTTGTTTTAATTTTATGTTCTATTTTTTTTTTTTAAAAAAAATTGTATCTGGTTTTAATTTTTAATTTTATGTTCCTATGTATTTTTTTTTTTTTTGAATTATATTTTTGTATGTAAAAAAATTATAAGTTCCCTTTTTTTTTTTTATAAATTTTCTTTAAAATTTTGATGTTCTTCTTTTTTTAAGTTTTTGCAATTTTAAATTTTTTAAGTTTTGTTAGTTTTTTGTTTTTGGTTTTTTCTTTGCATTTTTGATTTTTTGTTTTTGTTTATGTTTTTCATTTTTTAGTTTGTTGTTTATATTTTTTGTTTTTGGTTATATATTTTGTTTTTGGTATATTGTTTTGTTCATATTTATATTTTTTTATGTTTATATTTATATTTTTTATGTTTTTATTTATATTGTGTTGTTTATATTTTTATTTTTTATGTTTATAATTTTATTTCCGTTACTTGTTTATTTGCTTTTGTGTTTATTTTCGTCCTTTTTTGTATTTATATTTTTTGTTTTTGGTAATATTTTTTGTTTTTGTTTTTGTTTATGTTTGTTTTTTTTTTGTTTGTAGTTTATATTTTTTGTTTTTGGTATATGTTTATGTTTATATTTCTTATGTTTATATGTATATTGTCTTGTATATATTTATATTTTTTATGTTTATAATTTTATTTCCGTGACTTGTTTATTTGCTTTTGTGTTTATTTTCGACTTTTTTTAATTTGTTTTCGTTATTATGTTTCGTTATTTACTTGGAGTTAGGCATCGCAATTTAGACCTGGTGCGGGGAAGAGTATTGACGTCGTGAGGAGTACGATCTACTCAATGGAGAGCTCGGGGCCCAGACACGTTAGATCCCGTGGTATTTCGGCCTCGGCCCGCAGAGAACGGGTGCACTGTTCTGCGGACGATCAAGATGATGATGATGATGATGAGGAGGAGGAGGAGGAGGTCGAGGAGGAGGAGGTCGAGGACGATCAAGCCTTGTTTATTCTCTCGAACAGTGTATCCAGAGCAGCCGTGGAAGAATCAATCCAGTCCTTCAAAGCTCTATGAGCGCTCTCGACTCTGCATGTCGTAGTGTTCCCAAAATGAAGAACTTGGTTCGTCCAATATTTGACAAACTTTTCCCTCTGAGGTACCCACTGGTGCATCACATAGTCTACGATTGGCGGGCACCACTTGTACGCATCCTTGAAGTTTTCCAAGGCTCGATCGTACTCTGCCTCTGTGGTAGCTTGCATGATCTTCCGCCACTTACCATTTACCAATGTCTCTGCTGTTACTAAATTCTTGTTGAAAAGATTGTAGGCTTTGACTTTCACGCAGTTGTTGATGTGCCATGTGCACAGTAAATGGCTCGACTCCGGAAACAGCTCCGATATAGGGGCAAAAAGACCTCCCTCACAATCACTTACGATGGCCGATGGCTGTACATTTGGGCCGATGTAGTTTCTCAACTTTTCCAACACCCAACGGTAACTCGCAGCCGTCTCATCCTTCATGACTGCATAACCAATCAGAAAGTTCTGGTTCGTTGGAGCCATCCCAACCATCTCAACCAGTGGGAACTTGTACTTGTTTGTCTTGTACGTTGAATCGATCAAAATCACAGATGGCCAAGACGAAATCATATCAGCACAATCAGGATGGACAAGGAACAAATGAGTTACCTCCGATGTGTCTTCGTCAGATTCAAACCAGTAAAGGTAACCACGTGCTTGTGCCTGGTGCAGAAGCTGCTGTATAGGGTTCCTTCCCTCTGACCGTTCAAACCTCAATTTCTGTCTAACGTTGTAGATGTGTCTTCGGTTTGGCTGGTCTTCGGGGAATTTCTCTAACACAGACGCTAATATTTTAGCGGGCTTCACTTGAGCATCACTCATTTCTTTTACAACTAGTTTCGCAGCTGGACTTAGGCCGCTTAACTGCCGATGCCCCACTTTGTATGCTATCAACTCATGGTTGTGATATCCCCATTTGCCGTAACCCTTCACTTCCCAACCGTCACGCCTTTGATGTTGTCGAACCTTAACTCGGAACTGACACCCACAACCTTTCCGCTTTGAGTCAAACCGAATCGCTTTACTGAAATCTCGTTCTTCTCTTTTGCGATAACGGTCGCATCTCAAAATGCGATCCATTCTACCATCCCGTTGAGATTTATGAGTTGCTACTACTAAACAAAAGCCTGATCTAATTGCAACCTGTTTTGCCCAATCAATCGCTTGTTGAGCATCTTCGAACAGGCCATCATGTACAAAAATCCCACTGTAATCATTTCCGTCTCCACCATAATCCTGTAACAATAACATATAACGTATAAATATAATTACATTAAGATTAAATTAATAAAAACAAACAAAAACAAAAAAAAAAGGGGATTAAATTAAAAAAAAAAATAAAAAAAAAAATAATATATTCCCCTAGTGGCGCGTGGCCAGGACGCCGGAGCCACGGCCTGGGCGCCTGGCCAGGACGCCGGAGCCACGGTCGGGGCGCCTGGTCAGGACGTCGCCGCCATGGTGGCGGCGTCCTGGCCAGGCGCCCTGGCCGTGGCTCCGGCGTCCTGGCCACGCGCCACTACTATGGTCGAGGCTTCTCCACCAGGCGCCGTTACCACGGTGGCGGCGTCCTGGCTAGGCGCCACAACCACGGCATGGCCTTTTGGCTAGGCGCCAGCCACCATTTCGTCCTTACGATGCGTTACGAACCTCGTTTTCCGATGACGACGGCGATTCTCCGGTGATCCTCGGCGATCCGGTGCTGCTCCACATTTTTTTAGTGCGAAAAATTTATCTTCGGTTAAAATTATAAAAAGGGCAAATTTGTCAAAAAATTATAAAATGTGGGCTTTATGTAGAGATTTGCGGGCGATGAATAACAAGTCCCTAAAATTACCCGGCCCCTCCCGGCGTAATTTTTTCCCCCTGAACAAATACTCCTCTTTCTTCCTGTCTTCCATCAAACTTAACAAAAGGAAAATCAAACTCATTAATAATATATGCTTTTTTTTTCAAAATTTTAAGTTACATAGTTTTGCAAATAATGTTGAGTTTTTTTAATTTTTTTTATTTTTTATTTTGTCTTCAAAAAAATGTTCAGGTATTTTTTATAAAAAAAAGTTGTGATTTGTTAATAAATAATATAAAACTAGTATAAAGATGAATTAAAGAGGCTTAAGATGCCTTAAGACTCAAATCTGAGAAGGTATTGTCCTTCAAAGAGCAACGAGGCTTCTTCTGGCCAAGAACACCCTTGTAGACAAGCTGGACCGGAAGTACTTAAAGTTGAGAAGAGAAGAGGATGAACAACATTTTCATTATAAAGCAACAATACTTGTAGAAGTGAAAGTGAACGAGTTGTGCGAGATCCTGGAAGAGACTGTAACTAGACATGATGTTAAGAGCAGGCTAGCAATGACTACTAACTAAATAGCCTATGACTGTAATTAAAACTGATCATGTGCTTGAATCTGACATAGAAAGCCACGGAGAAGAAGATATTGAAAAGGTTAATGAGTTGCTGCAGGGCTGGGATGCGATAGATCAAGAATTCGAGTGTCATATATGTAGAAATTACACCTACAAGGATCAAATTGCTTTTGAGAGGCACTTCTATGAAGGGCGTCATGAGCATGGTATGCGTTGCCATGGAATTCCGAACTCTATGCTCTTTTATGATATTACAGAGATTGATGAAGCAATGAAGTTGTGGGAGGAAATTCGACCTGCACTGATCTTACAAGGCAAATTTTAATCTGATTGTACTGTACTCTTTTACCTTTCATTGATTTGCAGTCTTGATTATGTTATTTGATATTGTAAGCATGAAAACGATTGCTATGTAGATGAGACTAAGTAGAGAGACCTTGAAGAACAGCCAGTTATCAGGAATTGTCCGGGATAATTGTACATAAATAATCACTGTAACTCATGTTCTTTATATAAAAAGAACACTCCAAACCTGATTTGCAAACTGCACAACAGTAGGTTAATATGGTGTAAGGTTGATAGAGTGACAAAACAGAATTGGATTAGCAATGTCCGCACCTATCAAAATAATATCACTTACAATGTACAAATGTCAGAAACTTAAAATTCAGTCTTACAGCACTTGAAAGTAAGACATGATTCGACATCATATATTGGTGATTAGGCGGCCAAACAAACTGATTAAGAAAACAGTATATGTCCTTGAACCAATGGGTTTATAAGAACAATTTTTCTCAGATTAATTACAGGAACACAATAGATGTACAGGAAGCAGCAAGAGTGTATTTCAAGCTGAAGCGAGATTAGTCTTGAATTTCTTGCTACATCCAAGAGAAAAGGAGCTCACATACGATGATGATGATAAAAATCATACCCGCCTTCCAGTGTCAGGTGTCTCGCCACAAGCAGGATCCTCATCCTTTTATCTTACAATGCATCCATTTTGAGATGCATCTATTATTAGATAAATGGATGTAACCACCAACAAACTCGACTTCGGTACTCCTCGGAACCAACAACAGTGTTTTAGACAACTTATATTGCCTCCATAGCTGATCTCTTTCTCTATCATCATCGCCATAACCATCACAAGCAGAGGAAACATAAAGCCGCTCCAGAACAATTGCCTTACTTAAAATGTACTCTAGCAACTTCACATCATTAGCATTACCCTTGACATTCAATAGTTTTATCTTCTTAAGCTGACTTAACAAGCACATAGGTATTGGATTTCAGTCACCCCAATCCACTTCATTCGTAGACATATCCATAGTTAGATGGACCAAATTATGAAAGGCTGACCAAACATCAACATCAAAGTCATTAAGTGCATTGAACACAATAAGACCATTTAACAGTTTAAGAGACTCAACACTAGAAATCCCTTGAAGAACTTTTGGTATAAGTATAAGATAATCAGTCCTACTATAACTAAAATTCCAAATGTCAAGATTAGCCCTGAACAATATGCTTGGATACTTGACAAGTTTATAGATTCCAAGAAAACCACAAATCTCAATGTGTTCGAGCATTGGTGCATCAATTACTAGGATAAATTGTCGCGATTTTCCTCTGATAATCAAGGACTTCAATTTCAGAGCTGATATATCGAAGATTTTAAGGTAAGCAGAATCATTATCTAATTCCAAAGACAACATTTCCAAAGTTAGGCATGACTTAATTATAGTTTTAAACACGTAGAGGGATGGTAAGTCAACCAACACAGGTTTCTTCAACTTTGGAAGACTAACAGTCCCAAATTCTGGTAGTACACAGAAAATATTTCCACCCAACTCAAGCTCTACAAGTGATTCATTTTCAAATACACAAGTACACAGAAAATATCGAACAATTTGCTTCATGTAGATTTAATTTCCTCCTCCAAATCACCATGTAAAAACACGGTTTTTACATCCATTTGCTCAAGAAATAAGTCCTCCGAAACCACTATAGCCAACAAGATCCTTATAGTGGTTGACTTCACAACTGGAGCAAAGATCTCGTGATAATCAATGCCCTCCTTTTGTGAAAAACCTTTCACCACAAGTCTTGCCTTGTACCGAATTGTACCATCCGGTTCTTCTTTCTTTTGAAAGATCCACTTGCACAAAGGTGCTCTCTTGCCCTTGGGCAACTCAACCAACACCCAAGTGTTGTTCTTCTCCAATGAAGACATCTCGTCTTCCATTGCTTGCTCCCACTTCAACGAGTCACCCATGCCCATTGCCTCTTGATAACATTCCGGCTCACCGAAATCCGTCAACAACAAATAATGCAAGGATGGAGAATATCGGTTTGATGGCTTGATTGGTCTTGATGATCTACTCACCGTTGGTGGTGTAGAAGGCTCTCCTTGAACCACAACAGGCTCACCCATAACTACTCGCTCATCCGTTTCCAAGTGATCATCATCATCTGAATCACTTGAATCCGAATCCACAGGAACATAAACACCATGTTAAGGAGATGCTTGTTGAATTGTCACCTCAACTTCTACTTGTTCAACCTCTTTGCCACTTCTAACTTTACCATCTAGCTCAACAAATTCCCACTCATCTCCAATTGATTCTTTCTCAATGGATTTCCCACCAAAATTGTCCTTGTACAAGGAGCTGTCATCAAAAGTGATGTCACAATGCCTAACAATCTTTCGATTCTTAGGATCCCACAATCTATAACCATATTTCTCACATCCATACCCGATGAAGTAACATTTGATGGCCTTTGGGTCTAGCTTGTCTCTGTTCTCGGATTGCAAATAGGCCACACAACCAAAAGTTTTCAAGTGAGTGTAGGACACCTCCTTACCACTCCAGTCCTCTTCCGGTATCTTGAATTCCAAAGGCACCAAAGGTCCACGGTTTACCAAGTAAGTCGCGGTACTAGTGGCATCCGCCCAAAAGCATTTTGGGAGGCCCGCAAACAACCTCATACACCTTTCCCTCTTAAGTAAGGTCCTATTCATCCGCTCTGCTACCCTGTTTTGGCGAGGTTTACCGAGAATGGTCCTCTCCAAAAACAATGTCATGCTCCTTACAAATGTTCTTGTAAGCTTCCAACTCATACTCTCCTCCATTGTCGGACTTGATTGCCTTAATCTTCTTGCCCGAAGCATTTTCAACCTCCACCTTCCAAGTCTTGAACTTCTCATTCACTTCCGACTTGTACTTCATGAAATACACCCATACTTTCCGGGTTGAATCATCAATGAAAGTAACAAAGTAGTGAGAACCACCTTGGGACTTGATGGGGTATGGGCCCCAAACATCCGTGTGCACAAGTTCTAGCTTCTCCTTCTTCAAGGACCGTTTGGTTTTTGTGAAAGACACCTTCTTTTGCTTGCCAAAAACACATGTCTCACAAAATCTCATGTCGATTGATTTCAACCCCGACAACTTATCCTTTGAAGCTAGCATTTTCATCCCTTTCTCACTCATGTGACCAAGCCGAGTATACCAAAGCCTAGTCTCATCATTTGCGGTTGTAGAAATCATGCTTGTACACCCTAAGGTAGTGTACAAAGTACCGGTCTTCGTGCCCCGAGCCACCACCATAGCTCCCTTCTACACCTTCCAAGTACCCTCACCAAACATGGTTCTAAAACCACTTGAGTCAAGTTGACCCACCGAAATCAAATTCTTTCTTAGCTTAGGTATGTACCTAACATCTTCAAGCTTCCATGAGCTCCCACTTGAAGTCTTGATCATGACATCTCCTTTCCCCACAATATCTAACGGTTCATCATTCGCATGGTACACCTTTTCAAACTTGTCGCTCTTGAAGTTTTGGAAAATCTCCATACATGGAGAATAATGAAATGAAGCTCCCAAATCAAGGATCCAAGACTCAATGGGACTATCAACACTCAAGATCAATGCATCATCGATTTCATCGCTTGATGCCAAGCTAACCGATAAACTAGCATCATCGTGGTTCTTGTGGTTTAAACCACCCTTCTTCTTGGGATTAGGACATTCCCTCTTTGTATGCCCTTTCACACCACAACCCCAACACACAATGTTCACCTTCCCTTTCGACTTACTCCTCCCTCTAGACTTCCATCTTCCTCTTTGAGCACCTCTTTGTTGTCTTCCACGTCCTCTACCTTCACTAGAATAAGCACCACCCGATGACTCACCCGAGTTCTTCCTTCTCAAGCTCTCACTCAAGATTAAGTCTCTCACGTCATCACACTTAAACTTCGACTTTCCGAAAGTGTTGCTAATGGAGGCTACAACGGTATCCCAACTTCTAGGCAACGATGACAACAAAATCAAGGACCTCACTTCATCATCAAACTTGATCTCAACAGAAGCTAGTTGAGGGATTATCGAATTGAATTCATTTATATATTCGGGGGCGGAACCACTATCATTCATTTCAATTTCAAACAAACGACGCATCAAGAACACCTTGTTCATAGCCGATGGCTTCTCATACATATTGGACAATGCTTTGATCACACCAATCGTCGTTGTCACATCTTTGACATTGTAAGCAACACTCTTTGCCAATGTCAATCTAATCACTCCAAGAGCTTGTTTATCCAATACTTTCCACTCATCTTCCTTCATACCTGATGGTTTACTAGTAAGGGGAAAATATAGGTTCTTTTGATACAAATAGTCTCTATTTGCATCTTCCAAAACCCAAAACCTTCCCATCAAACTTCTTAATTCTCAACTTGCCTTCTTCCATTGAAAATCAAACACACAAAGTTCACAGTAGTTTTGCAACAACAAAGAATGCAACTTGACACCCAAGATTCAAACTTTGAACACCTAAAGACCCAAACTTTGTAACTCAATCACAAATTCAAGTTTAACACAAACCCTAAATCACTAAAACACCAAAGATTTAACCCTGGCTCTGATACCAATTGAAAGGATTAAGGGTTCAAACTAATTGCAATCAACCCACAACAATGAAGAACAAAACAAGCACAACAACTAAGAACAACCATGAAGAAATTAAAGCAAGTAAAAAAAAGGGAGATAATGTTACGGTGGAAAAACCCGAGACCCGGGAGAAAAAACCCCACCCTTTGCACTATGGAGTAGTATTTATGATGAATGAAATCAAGATTACAAGCATGAATGGTATGACATTCAAATGCTCCTCACAAATCTCTCACAAACCCCCTCTATGTGTTTATGTTTTGTGTATTCATATAAAAGAGGCTTAGTGATAAGTGGTTTATTTGACCACTTATTGTGTAAATTTAAACCCGATTTTGCGATCATTTCCCCTCTTTCTAACCCAATTTTGAATGAAAATGTTTTTTTCTCGGCTTTCCCCCCCTCTTGGTTTGTGTTTGTCCATGTTTTGCAGGTCTATGAGCTCAATTAGGCAGGCTTTCGGTACATGAATCGTGTTTAAGACAAGAGGATTGAATATTGGAGAGGGCGCTCCAGGGGAGCGGGCGTGCCCCTCTCATGGAGCGGGCGCTCCTCGACTCTAGCCACATTCTGCCCAAGTTTAGGTGCTGTTAGGAGCGGGCGTGCACCTCTCATGGAGCGGGCGCTCCTCGACTCTAGCTACATTCTGCCCAAGTTCAGGTGCTGTTAGGAGCGGGCGCTACTCCCTTTGAAGATTGAATCTGCCCATGCTGCTGGAACAGGGGAGCGGGCGTGCATCATGTGAGGAGCGGGCGCTCCTCCCTGACACTTTCAAATCTGATCCTTCATTGAAGCATTCTGGAGAGGGCGTGCAGCCGAAAGGAGCGGGCGCTCCCAGCTTAGGAGCGGGCGCTCCTAGCTTAGGAGCGGGCGCTCCTCATTGTGGAGCGGGCGCTCCTCGCTGGGAATCCGTTTTCTTTTGACGGATTTCCCTATGTGTTTCGGGGAGTATAAATACTTCCCCTTTAGCTCATTTAGAAAAGGGGGACAGTAGCCTAGTTTACAGAAACCTCTCTTAGTTTGAAACATTCCTTAGGATTAATTTAGCTTAGTTTTCATCAAATCAAATCATTGTATTAGTGAAATTCAAGAATTATTCTCAAAATTTGGCAATTTGTATTCAACATTTGAAGCTTCAATTAGTAATTTCTCCAACCTTCTTCCTTTTAATTTCAGATTTTATTTGGTATTTGCATGTTATTTAAATCTTCCTAGTTCTTGGTAATTTGTTATTGGATGATAGTTATTTCAATTGTTAACCACTTTTCCCCAATTATTGAAGTATTTAGAACCCTAATTCTTGATTGCATGTTGATAAACATGAGTTGTGAGTAGTCTTCTTGCTAGGGGTTGGGTGAAGCTCGACCTTTTGGGTTAACTATGCAAATGTGGGAGAAGAATTGATGTTTGAATTGCAATTAAATTGATTATATGAGATTGCTTGTTAGTTCCTCATGATAGGTTTAGCTACCCTTGACTAAGGAGCTTGATAGTATGATATGCCTAATTTGACATGGAAGTGTAAATTGAGTACGTCATTACTTATTGTAATTTGATTATGTATCATCTATTGCTAAACTAATGAGGAATCTAAGTTTAGTAGTGTGAGTTGTTTTCTAATTGCATGAGGTTGATTTTACATATAGTCCTTGCTATATCTTGTCTATTTTACTCCCCGTTTGCCTATTTGCCTTGGTTGAGTGGATCTCATTCCCTAGTATCTTTAATTCATTGATTTAGAACCATAGTTTGTTTGTCTTCTAGACGAACCCCAATTCACCAATTGACTTCGAGTTAGCTTAAGTGTAAAGATCTTTGGCAATCATATCCCGTTCCTTGTGGACCGAACTCTTACTTGTCATTATGCTTGGTTTGTAAGGTGTTTGTTAATAAATGTGTTTGATTGAGTGTGGAATGTACGACCGTTCCAACGCCCATCAAAATGGCGCCGTTGCCGGGGAACGGTGTTGTTGATAGCTAATTGATTACTTGAGTCTAGTTCACCATAAAAAAAAATTTCAAAAAGATTGTTTCTTTTTGGCTACACTTGTAGCCTTGGTACTAATTGCGTTTGTTGAGAGTGTATGCGCAGAACTCATAACAGGATCTTGGTACCTTACGATCCCGAGATTGAGCAAACTTATAGAAGGAGAAAAAGAGCCGGTTCTAGGCCGTTTACTACTCCCCCAGCTAGAGAGACCAATTTCGAGGAGGATCGAGATCAAATGGGTGACGCAGAACCACCACCTCAAAGACCTTTAAAGGAGTTGGGAACTCCGGGAGCTTATAGAGCTTCAAGCGGCATTGCTCCACCCGTTACTCAAGCCAATGACTTCGAGATTCGACCCGCAATGATTAATTTGATTGAAAGGAGGCAATATAGTGGAGCAAAACATGAGAGCCCTCTTGCACACTTGAACGAGTTCGAAAAATATTGCAACACGATCAAGGTAAATGGGGTAACTCAAGAGTTTGTGAGACTAAAGTTGTTTCCTTTTTCTTTGATAGGAAGGGCTCTTGAATGGCTTGAGAAGGAGGTGAGGCCTAACTCCTTGAGAACTTGGGACGAGGTCACCACGACTTTCTTAGGAAGATTCTATTCCCAAAAGAAGATGGCCGAGGCAAGAGCTTTGATCCAAGGTTTCCGTCAAAAAGCTAGTGAAACCATTTATGAAGCATGGGAACGATACAAGGAATATCAAAGGGAGTGCCCTCATCATGGCATTCCGTCATATCAAGTGCTTCAAATTTTCTATGGGGGCTTGAGCCCACAAGGAAAGACTAGCTTGGATGCAGGAGCGGGTGGCCCGATTATGAACAAGACGGAGGAGCAAGTCATAGAGATAATTGAGGATGTGGTGAGGCACCACATGGATTGGCAAGAAGGAGAGAGAGATTCTCTAAACAAGGGAGGAAATGCGGTTTACTCCGTTGATCACCTTAATGCCATCAACAATTTGACCTCCCAAATCGCCAACCTTGGAAAGGAGATGACGTCCATTAAGGCAAAACTAGAGACCTCTAGTTCAACACAAGAGCATCCCTCCCAATCTAAGGGGAGAGGTATGAATTCTAACTCTTCTCCCTCTACTTCTAATAACATGCCTCATGGATGTTTGTTTTGTGAAAATTGTGGGTCTTATGACCATGATACCTCTTCTTGTAATTATGATTTCCAACCCCAACCCCAATACGAAGATGGTAATGAAAATGAAAATGAACAAGTCAATGCCTTGTCTTATGATAATAGACATAGGAATGATAATCAAAGATACTTACCACCAAATAGAAGAGAACAAGGGGGGAATTCCTATAACCAAAGAGGAAATGATTACGATTACCATAATCAAAATCAATGGGGAAATAGGAACCAAAGGGACCAAAATCCCCAAGGTAACTACAACCAACAAGGTGGTTATGGTAACCATAATCATAATAATCAAGGAAACTATGGGAATCAAGGGCAATTTCACCAAGGAGGAAACTCTAATAATCGGAACAATTGGAACAACAATAATAATAGAGGTTCTTCAAATCAAAATGCGACCAATTCGAATGTTAGAGGTAATAGGGCTTCCCAAGACAACCACTATACACAAGCACCACATAGTAGGTCTAGCTTGGAGGAAATGATGGAAAATCAAACTAAAATGTTCAATTCTTTCATGGCCTCAAGTGAAAAGAAATTTAGTGAAGTGATGACCCATAATAAAATGCTAGAGACACAAATTTCACAATTGGCCAATGCTTTGAAGGAAGGGACTAGCACTTCTAAACTACCACCCCAAGGACTAGATCCTAAGAGGCCTGTAAATGTTATATCAACAAGGAGTGGTAAAGTTTTGGAAGAAAGTGTTCCTAAAAAAAGCAATGAGAGAATGAACATGAGTGAGCCTCCCTTTAAAAGTGATTTTAAACAAGAGAGAGAGCAAAACCATGAGAATGAAAAGGAGAAAGAATGTGAGAAAGAAAAAGAATTTGAGAAAGAGAAAGATTTTGAAAAAGAGAGTGAAGAGAGAAGAGAAAAAGAGAGAGAAACAAAACAATTGCAAAATCTACCATATCCTCACAAATTTGTTAGAAACAAATTAGATGTGCAATTTGGAAAATTTCTTGAAACATTGAAACAAATTCACCTTTCAATTCCTTTTACCGATGCTATTAAGCAAATGCCTAACTATGCTAGGTTTTTGAAAGATATTTTGAGTGGAAGGAGAAAGTGTGAATTGGTTGAAACGGTGAGTCTCACCGAGAATTGTAGTGCAATTATCATGAACAAGATGCCACCCAAATTAAAAGACCCCGGTAACTTTTCTATCCCATGTGCAATATACAAGATGCAAATTGATAATGCTTTGTGTGACCTAGGGGCTAGTGTTAGCCTAATGCCATACTCGGTATACCAAAGACTTGGGATAGGGGAACTTCTACCCACCAACATCACCCTACAATTGGCCGATCGCTCTATTAAATTCCCAAAGGGTAAGGTAGAGGATGTTCCTCTAAGGGTGGGGAAGTTTGTAATCCCGGTGGATTTTGTTGTGTTAGAGATGGATGAAGATGTTAACATTCCAATAATTCTAGGAAGACCTTTTCTTGCTACTTCGGGTGCTTTAATAGATGTTCAAAGTGCTAAAATTTCACTAAAAGTAGGAGATGAGGTGATAGAATTTGATTTGAATGAGAGCATGAAATATCCAAGCTCTAGTCTTGATAATTGCATGATGATTGATACTATTGATTCTATTGTAACTTCTATGCATGAGCACTTGCTCACTACTAACGATGCCCTTGAGAATGTCCTTTTGAACAAGGAAAAGATAGGTGACCAAAGCAAAGAGATGGCATTGTATGAAGAGATGCTTGAAGGAAGTACGGAATCAAGCAATGAGCAAGTGTGCATGGGAATCACAACACATGATGCATTAGAAGTAGCTACCTCAAGAGAAGGTAAGGGTGTTCCAATGGTAGAGTTGAAACCTCTACCATCACACCTAAGGTATGAGTTTTTGGGCCCCAATTCAACTTTTCCGGTTATTGTGAATTCTTCTTTGAACGAGTGCCAAACTCAAATGTTATGTGGTGTTTTGGGAGATCACCAAGGTGCTTTAGGCTATACCATAGATAACATCAAAGGTATTAGCCCCGCTTTATGTATGCACCACATAGCACTTGAGGAGGGTGCTAAGCCTTCCATTGAGAGGCAAAGGAAACTCAATCCTCAAATGGGGGAGGTGGTGAAGAAAGAAATCACCAAACTCCTTGATGTCGGCATCATCTTCCCCATTTCGAGTTCTAGATGGGTTTCCCCCGTTCATGTGGTCCCTAAAAAGGGAGGAATGACCGTAGTTGAAAATGAGAATGGTAATCTCATTTCAACTAGAACGGTGACCGGTTGGAGGATGTGCATAGACTATAGACGTCTAAATGCATCCACCAACAAGGATCATTTTCCTCTCCCTTTTATCGACCAAATGCTTGAAAGACTAACCAAGCACAAGTATTATTGCTTTCTTGATGGTTATTCGGGTTTCTTTCAAATCCCTATAAACCCGGATGACCAAGAGAAAACAACTTTTACTTGTCCCTATGGAACTTTTGCATATAGGAGGATGCCCTTCGGGCTTTGCAACGCACCGGCAACCTTCCAAAGATGCATGATGAGTATTTTTGGGGACATGCTTGAAGCCGAAATGGAAGTTTTCATGGATGATTTCTCGGTAGGGGGCCTTTCGTTCAAGGATTGTTTGTCCAACTTGGGCAAGTGCTTGACAAGATGTGAGAAGGTCAATTTGGTTTTGAATTGGGAGAAATGCCACTTTATGGTGGAAAAGGGAATTGTCCTTGGTCATAAGATTTCAAGCAAAGGGATTGAGGTTGACAAGGCCAAGGTTGAAGTGATAGAAAAGCTTGCGCCACCAATCAATGTGAGAGGAGTAAGGTCATTTTTGGGGCATGCCGGGTTCTATAGGAGATTCATCAAGGATTTCTCACAAATTGCTAGACCCCTAAATGCTCTTCTTCAAAAAGATGCCATCTTTATTTTTGATGAAGAGTGTCTCCAAGCTTTCAACAAATTAAAGGAGGCTTTAATCTCAACTCCAATTGTGCAAGGGCCAAGATGGGATTTGCCATTTGAACTTATGTGCGATGCAAGTGATGTTGCGATTGGAGGAGTATTGGGGCAAAGGATAGAGAAGAGGCTTCACGTGATTTACTACATGTTTAAGACTTTTAATGAAGCTCAACGGAACTACACCACAACGGAGAAAGAGTTTCTTGCCGTGGTTCATGCTTTTGAGAAGTTTTGGAACTACCTCATTGGTTCCAAAACTATTGTTTATACCGATCACGCAGCCATTAGGTACCTTATTGCAAAGAAAGAATCCAAGCCACGTCTTCTTCGGTGGGTCCTATCTCTCCAACAATTCGATGTTGAAATCCGTGATAAAAAGGGGGCCGAGAATGTGGTTGCGGACTATCTTTCCCGACTAGAGAATGTGCAAGCTAGTGATGATGAAATCCCTATATGTGATGAATTGAGAGATGATATGCTTTACATCTTGAATGAAAAGGAGCTTCCTTGGTTCGCCGACTTGGTAAACTACTTGGCTTGTGGAGAATGCCCACCCAATTTCTCCAAGAATCAAAGGAAGAAGCTAAAAAGGGAAGCAAGACATTATGTATGGGATGATCCCATTCTCTACAAACGAGGAGTAGACGGTTTGCTCCGTAGGTGTGTCCCGGATGAACAAGTGCAAGGAGTGCTTAAGATGTGCCATTCCGATCTATGTGGAGGGCATATGGGAGCCAACAAAACTGCATTGAAAATCTTGCATAGCGGTTTGTGGTGGCCTCACATCTTCAAGGACGCTTGGGGATTTGTGAAGACTTGTGACCGGTGTCAACGAACCGGCAACATATCCAAGCGCAATGAGATGCCCCAACAACCGATTCTTGAGCTTGAGGTATTTGATGTATGGGGTATGGATTTCATGGGGCCATTCCCAAATTCTCATGGGAATC
Source organism: Chenopodium quinoa (assembly GCF_001683475.1). Lineage (NCBI taxonomy): Eukaryota > Viridiplantae > Streptophyta > Magnoliopsida > Caryophyllales > Amaranthaceae > Chenopodium > Chenopodium quinoa. Next base: position 7,471 of record NW_018744441.1, on the reverse strand, counting down.
AATACATCCTCGTGGCGGTCGACTATGTATCAAAATGGGTGGAAGCCATTGCCTCCCCAACTAATGACCACAAGGTTGTCATGAAGATGTTCAAAAAAGTCATATTTCCAAGATTCGGTATTCCAAGGGCGGTGGTGAGTGACAATGGTTCACATTTTGTTCATAGTGCTTTTCAAAAGATGCTAAGAAAGCACGGGGTCCACCAAAGATTCGGCCTTACCTATCATCCACAAACAAGTGGACAAGCGGAAGTGTCTAACCGTCAAATAAAGCTAATCCTCGAGAAGACGGTTGCTAAGAACAGGAAGGATTGGTCAGAAAAGCTTGATGACGCTCTAAGGGCATATAGAACGGCGTACAAGACCCCAATAGGCACAACTCCATATCGTCTAGTGTATGGAAAATCTTGTCATCTACCGGTGGAGCTTGAGCACCGGACCCAATGGGCGATCAAGAAGATTAATTTCGACTTGGCTAGCGCGGGAGAGCAAAGATGGCTTGATTTGCATGAGCTTGAAGAGCTAAGGTTGGAAGCCTATGAGTGTGCTAGCAACTATAAGAATCGCACTAAGGATTGCCACGACCGGAACATTGAAAATAAAGCATTTCTAAAAGGCGATAAGGTACTCCTCTACAATTCTAGGATGAAATTGTTTCCCGGGAAACTTTTATCAAGGTGGAGTGGACCTTTTGTTGTCAAGGAAGTGTTTCCTCATGGAGCCGTGGAAGTTTGGGATATGGACGGCAAGAGATCTTTCAAGGTGAATGGGCATCGCCTCAAGCTTTACTATGAGGGTGCTCATGTGGGTGTTTTAGAATCAACTCAATGTAATCTTACCTCCTGAGTGTGGAGGTCGTCAAGCTATTGACGTTAAAGAAGCGCTTCCGGGAGGCAACCCGAGTAAAAAAAGAAAAAAAAAAAGAGAGAGAGAAGAGAGAGTCAAGAAAATAAAAGGAGTGAAAAATAAAACAATGAATGAGAAAAGAATATGAGTGTTGGGAATATCTGATTTTGGCCAATATTGTTGAATTTTGTTCTTGTGGTTTTGATATAGGTACTTGAAGCAAAAAGAGCCAAAGAAAACAAAACAGGAAGCTGTCAACAGCTAGGAGCGGGCGCTCCAACACAACTGCAAGCCCGCTCCAAGCTCAATGTACGAAACAGTAGGCTTCAAGACCGGTAGGAGCGGGCGCTCTAACTCAACTGCACGCCCGCTCCTGTCTGGGTTAGCAAACAGGTTTCAATCACAGCATTAGAGCGGGCGCTCTACTATCATTGCACGCCCGCTCCTGTCAAATGCCGTAGTCAAAATTGATTTACGGAGCGGGCGCTCCAACTCACCTGCACGCCCGCTCCTTGCTGGGTCAGAAAGTCAGATTCTCAACTTCGGCTTGGAGCGGGCGCTCCAACATCTCTGCACGCCCGCTCCAAAACGGTTTTAAAACAGGCAGAAACTCTTTCTCAGTTAGGAGCGGGCGCTCCTATCAAACTGCACGCCCGCTCCTACCTGTCCGGGTAAAAAAAAAGAGGAACTTATCTCTCTTTTAATCACTTTACCCATCATTTCTCACCACTCATTCAAACATTCATACTCTCTCTCCTCCTTCCCATCTACTTCCCTCTCTAAAAACCTCATATTCTCCAACTTCTCTCTTCATTTTCATTATCAAATCTCAACTTTCTTCAACCGAAATTCACAAATTCTTAATCTACATCAAATTCTCTCTCCAAAAACCATAATTTTACAAAAAATTTGGGCAAAAATTTCGAAGACCCACAAGTGGGAATTGAAGAAAATCAATAGGGAAAGGGGCAAGCTTGCTAGTAAAGGAGGAATTTGAGGAAATTGGAGGATTTTAGAGTATTTTCATACTCAAAGTGGTATAATTTTCTTCCTTACTTCACTTTCCCTCTTAAACCTAAGGGTTTTTCTTCAATATTTCTCTCAATTTGTTTATTTCATGATTGTTGTGTAATTAGTTGCATGATTAGGTGATTTAAACAAATTTTCTTGCCTTTGATAATTAAATTGTTGGTTTTTGTGGATAATTGTGGAGTAAGGGAATGGCTTGTGCATGAAAAATTAATTATAATTTGTGAATTTGTGAATTTTGTGTGAGAATTGTTGTGTTAAGATTGTTGGTTTGTTGTGTGGAATTATTATTGAATTGTGAGCAGGTACCTTGGTTTAATTTGGGGGATTTGAAGTTAAGGAGGTTGTGTTTGTTGAATTTTGGTGCTTGTGTGAGGAGTTTTGAGTGAACCCTTTTTACTCCTTTTTCCAAATTTTGTCAAGATGGTGCTAAGATTATTTGGAGGTGCGGGAGGAAAGAAAAGAAAGACTTCCAGCATCCAAATATCCGAAAACCAAAACCAAACTCAAAACCAAGACAATGCTCCTCCTCCCATTAGAATCCCCGAAAAATTTAAAAAGTATCACTCCGAGCTTTCAAAACGAAAAATCCTTCCAACAAGATTTTACGACCAATCAACTTGCCATCTTTTAGGGATAGATGAAGGAATTCGGCGAGTGGCCGATAATTTCGGATGGTTAAACTACCTCAAGAAGAGGGAGCTAACCTACGAATCGATCACTCTCGAGTTCCTTTCAACCTTAACCATGCGCCGAATCAATGGTGAGGGAGAGCCTCTTGAGTGCGAAATTAAGTTTAGACTTTTCAATCAAGAAAAGACTCTAACCTTAACTCGCCTCAATGAAATATTTGAGTGGCCCGTGTATAATCAAATAGACAACCCCGATAGTTTCTACCTTTCTAGCTACGAAGAGCGAAATTGGTGGAATACTATCGCGGAGTATCCTAATTTCACCACCCGGTCTAGCCACGCTAGCCACATTGTCCACCCCGTACTCCGTATATTCATGAGAATTATGGGGTACGCTTGTTTCTCGAAACAAGATCTCGGGAAGCTAACAAAAGAGGAGATCAAATGCCTCTTTATAGCTTCCCGATTTGAGGGGGACCTTGAGGGTAATGTGAACATGGGATACTTGTTTATCCAAAGGTGCCTTGAGATTAAGAGGAGTACGGAGTTTAGAGGGGAGATAAAATGTGGTGGCATGATCACAATAATTGCCAAGGCTTTGGGTTTCACTAATTGGGTTGAGCAATTAACCCCGGTGAACGGGTCCAATGTCCTTGACCTTGCCGGACTTGCCTCAATGCAAATGCTTGTGGAGATCCGTGGCAATGTCACCACATACTCTTGGTTGGTCAAGGGTAAGCACCGTTGCTTTCTCCCTAATGCGGCGGTAATGAACACCGTGGGGAACACTTGGCAAGTGCCATTTGAGCCACTCCCCGCGAATGTTCCCATCCCTGACCAACCATCTCAACCTCGTCGCCATAGTATTTCTACCGCTCCTGGGTTTTTCGGCGGCTCCTCTTCTTCTCCTTCTTCCTCCTTCGACCTTGAATCGGCTTTTCACCGCCTAAATCTTTCCAACCAAAGAATCCTCCAAGAAAATGAATATCAAAGTTATGTGTCTCAAATGACATATCAAAGCCAAGTTGAGAGGGGAGACTTTCTCCCCTATGTCAACTATCCTAACCGCCCGTTCAAGAGGGGCCGGTTGCGGGTTGGAACAACAACCAACCCACCTACTCTTATTGGCAAGGACCTCGTAGCTCCGTTTCGGAGCTACGATCCTTTCCTCCCTACGATTATACACAACCCGGGGGTTGTGATCTTAGGGGGGCCCATCTTATTACCACGTCCCCGAGACATGTGGTAATATGACTCCCGAGGAAATCAATAACCACCCCTTAAGGGGATACTTCGGGTTTCCACCCGGGTATGATGGTGGGTGGGGCACTAGTAATGCACCGGACTACGGTCACTATCGTAGTAGCCCCAACTATGATCTTCCTCCATACGTGGATCAACCTTCCTTTTCCGGCGATGTAGACCTCAACTATAACTACATGTCATCACCGCCTAGGGAGGATGATCGGGAGTAGCCTTTAGACATTTGTTTTTACCGTTCCCTTCTCTTCTTTTCCCATCATGTGTAACACCGAGGCCGGTGTCGAGTTCTAGCTTGGGGGGGGGGGAGATGTTTCTCATTGTGTCCATCTATCGTGGGAACGGTAATCAAATGTCTAGCTTGGGGGAAGTCTTGGGGTCTTTATGTCTAGGGTAGTTTTCGGTTTTGGTAGGAAATGTGCTTTCTTGTGATGCCTTTTGTGCTATGTATGGAAAAATTTGAGATTGTATGTGGAATGTTTGGCATGAAAGGCTTAGTCTAGCCTTTGGGACTTGTGGTAGGATTCATAAGGTATTATGTTCTAGTTTGCATGCCTATATTAGGTTGGTTGTTACCCCCTTTTCACGTTTTTTATGGCATGCCTAGGCTAGAACAATTGCATATTGATGTTTTTGTCTCACTTCTCTTTATGTGTGTGCTATTTGGAGCATCTTATCTATGGCTTTGATATGATCATGCTTTGGTTGGTTTTGATTGTTGGTTGGTATCATGGTTGTTGGCATTGTTCTTGGTCTTGCTTGATGGTGAATTTTGATGATGATTTCCCTTAATATCCAAATTTCTTTTCTTATCCTCTAACCCCTCTAAACATCCAAATTCCCTAATATCCAAATCCCTAATATCCAAATTCTTTAATTAGTTTCTCTTTCCCCCATTTTCAACCTTTTTCCAAAAAATAAAAAATAAAAAAAAATAAAAAAAAATTTAAAAAAGGATTTTGTTTTGCCTTTGATCGGTTTGCAATGATGATATTGAATTGTATGTGGTGGATGTTTGTTTTCTTTTCGTAATAAAATTTCGAGCATGGTTTAGATGCCCTTGGTGGAACATAGAATTGGTTAGTTTAGGCTAGTGTGAGAATAACTTTCCCGAATGTGCGAAACTTAAAGTCTAGGTTGTGGTAAGATGGAGTCGCCCATATCAAAGGAATTTGAACCCCGAAAGGTAGTAATTGATCCCACATTGTTCCCAAAAGTGAGGTTGTAATATTATTTTTCAAGCCTACTACATTTTGAATGAGTGGCAAGGATCCTCTTTGATTTAGTACCTAGATCGAGAACTTGAGTCCTGACTCCCAAGATCGCGGCCTAAACTACTCTTAGTAATATGAAGTTGTTATGTATTGTTCATTCGCACAAAGTTAAGGCATGTCATTCTTGTTTCCTTAGTTCAATCTTTAAGTTGTTATAAATAATAGTTTGTGATGTAAATACCCAAGTTTGAAAAAAAAAAAAAAAAAAAAAAAAAAAAAAAAAAAAGAAGTAATGAATAGCCACCACCCTAGCGATTAAACAAGCTTGGGGGTGCGTTTTTGTTTCAAGTTTATTCATAGTTTGTATTTTGGGTCAAAGTTAGAAACCTCTTTAGGTTTGCTCTTAGTGCTATATATCTTAGCTTGACTTTAATTGCAAAGCACTTCTAGTTTTCTCTATGCCTTAACTTTGTGCCGTATTCCTTGAGTCTTGTAATGTTAGTAGAATAGTTGAAGCCATAGACGGTGGAGGGAGTTGGTTCACAAGCATATGGAGAGGGTTATCATTGAGATGTCGAGTGCTCTAAACCTTCTTTGGTCTATTTTTCTTTCGGCTCCTTCGAGGAGTCATGAGACATTACCATTAGGGGGAATTTGAACTTTGTGTTGGGGACGCGGTAAGATTGGTTGAATGGACCAAAGTTGAGTACATTCGGGAAGGTTAGCTAGGCCTGGCTAGTCATGACCGTGGTTGATCTTAGGCATATACCTCATGCTCGAGTTTTATTGCTTAAGGATTCTCATATCTATGCATGTGCTTTTCTTTGAGCAAATTGATCTTTGGGTTTGTTTTTGGGCAATGTGAATTGCTTGAGGACAAGCATTTGGCTAGCTTGGGGGGATTTGATAAGTGGTTTATTTGACCACTTATTGTGTAAATTTAAACCCGATTTTGCGATCATTTCCCCTCTTTCTAACCCAATTTTGAATGAAAATGTTTTTTTCTCGGCTTTCCCCCCTCTTGGTTTGTGTTTGTCCATGTTTTGCAGGTCTATGAGCTCAATTAGGCAGGCTTTCGGTGCATGAATCGTGTTTAAGACAAGAGGATTGAAGATTGGAGAGGGCGCTCCAGGGGAGCGGGCGTGCCCCTCTCATGGAGCGGGCGCTCCTCGACTCTAGCCACATTCTGCCCAAGTTCAGGTGCTGTTAGGATGGAGCGGGCGCTCCTCGACTCTAGCTACATTCTGCCCAAGTTCAGGTGCTGTTAGGAGGGGCGTGCTCCTCACCAGGAGCGGGCGCTACTCCCTTTGAAGATTGAATCTGCCCATGCTGCTGGAACAGGGGAGCGGGCGTGCATCATGTGAGGAGCGGGCGCTCCTCCCTGACACTTTCAAATCTGATCCTTCATTGAAGCATTCTGGAGAGGGCGTGCAGCCGAAAGGAGCGGGCGCTCCCAGCTTAGGAGCGGGCGCTCCTCATTGTGGAGCGGGCGCTCCTCGCTGGGAATCCGTTTTCTTTTGACGGATTTCCCTATGTGTTTCGGGGAGTATAAATACTTCCCCTTTAGCTCATTTAGAAAAGGGGGACAGTAGCCTAGTTTTCAGAAACCTCTCTTAGTTTGAAACATTCCTTAGGATTAATTTAGCTTAGTTTTCATCAAATCAAATCATTGTATTAGTGAAATTCAAGAATTATTCTCAAAGTTTGGCAATTTGTATTCAACATTTGAAGCTTCAATTAGTAATTTCTCCAACCTTCTTCCTTTTAATTTCAGATTTTATTTGGTATTTGCATGTTATTTAAATCTTCCTAGTTCTTGGTAATTTGTTATTGGATGATAGTTATTTCAATTGTTAACCACTTTTCCCCAATTATTGAAGTATTTAGAACCCTAATTCTTGATTGCATGTTGATAAACATGAGTTGTGAGTAGTCTTCTTGCTAGGGGTTGGGTGAAGCTCGACCTTTTGGGTTAACTATGCAAATGTGGGAGAAGCATTGATGTTTTTGAATTGCAATTAAATTGATTATATGAGATTGCTTGTTAGTTCCTCATGATAGGTTTAGCTACCCTTGACTAAGGAGCTTGATAGTATGATATGCCTAATTTGACATGGAAGTGTAAATTGAGTACGTCATTACTTATTGTAATTTGATTATGTATCATCTATTGCTAAACTAATGAGGAATCTAAGTTTAGTAGTGTGAGTTGTTTTCTAATTGCATGAGGTTGATTTTACATATAGTCCTTGCTATATCTTGTCTATTTTACTCCCCGTTTGCCTATTTGCCTTGGTTGAGTGGATCTCATTCCCTAGTATCTTTAATTCATTGATTTAGAACCATAGTTTGTTTGTCTTGACGAACCCCAATTCACCAATTGACTTCGAGTTAGCTTAAGTGTAAAGATCTTTGGCAATCATATCCCGTTCCTTGTGGACCGAACTCTTACTTGTCATTATGCTTGGTTTGTAAGGTGTTTGTTAATAAA
>NW_018744440.1:0-20117 GCF_001683475.1 Chenopodium quinoa | reverse complement strand
TTTTTGAATCAAATGATTGTCAAATGCATTCAACGAGGCTAATTGAATCATATGACAGTCAAAAAAAACTTTTTGAATCAAATGAAAGTCAAATGCATTCAACAAAGCAAATTGACTCAATTGAAAGTTAACCACATTCAAGCAAAGCTAATTGAATCAAATGAAAGTCAAACACATTTTAACAAAGCTATTTGAACCAAATGAAAGTCAAACACATTCAAGAAATGCTATTTGAATCAAATGAAGTCAAACGCATTCAAAAAGGTATTTAAATCAAGTGAAAGTCAAAAACATTCAAACAAAGCTATTTGAATCAAATTAAAGTCAAACAAATTCAAACAAAGCTTTTTGAATTAAATGAAAGTCAAATGCATTAAACAAAGCTAATTGATTCAAATGAAAGTCAATCACATTCAAACAAAGCTAATTTAATCAAATGAAAATCAAACACATTCAAACAAAGCTTTTTCGATCAAATGAAATTCAAATGCATTCAAAATAGCGATTTGAATCAAGTGAAAGTCAAACAAAGCTTTTTGAATCAAATGATTGTGAAATCCATTCAACGATGCTAATTGAATCATATGAAAGTCAAGCACATTCAAACAAATCTTTTTGAATCAACAAAAAGTCATATGCAATTAAAAAAAATTAATTAAATCAAGTGAAAGTCAAACACATTTAAACAAAGCTTTTTAAATCAAATGAAAGTTAAATGCATTCAACAAAGCTTATTGAATCAAATGAAAGTCAAACACATTCAAACAAAGCTAATTGCATCAAATGAAAGTCAAACACATTCGGACAAAGCTTTTTTAATTAAATAAAAGTTAAATGCATTCAAAAAAGCTAATTTAATCTAGTGAAAGTCAAACACATTCAAACAAAGCTTTTTTAATTAAGTGATTGTCAAGTGCATTCCCACAAAGCTAATTGAATCAAATGAAAGTAAAACACATTCGAACAAAGCTTTTTGAATCAAATAAAAGTTAAATGTATTAAAAAAAGCTAATTGAATCAAGTGAAAGTCTAAGTAATTCAAACAAAGCTTTTGAATAAAATGACTGTCAAATGCGTTCAATGATGCTAATTGAATCAAATGGAAGTCAAACACATTCAAACAAAGGTTTTTGAATCAAATGAAAGTCATATGCATTCAACAAAGCTAATTGAACCAAATGAAACTCAATGGCATTCTAACAAAGCTAATTGAATCAAATAAAAGTCAATAGCATTCTAACAAACCTAATTGAATCAAACGAAAGTCAATGGCATTCTAACAAACCTAATTGAATCAAATGAAAGTCAACCACATTCAAACAAAGCTAATTGAATCAAATGAAAGTTAACCACATTCAAACAAAGCTAATTTAAATCAAGTGAAATTCAAACACATTCAAACAAAGCTTTTTGAATCCAAGAAAGTCAAATGAGTTCAAAAAAGCTAATTGAATCAAGTGAAAGTCAAACAAATTCAAACATAGCTTTTTTGAATCAAATGATTGTCAAATGCATTCAACGATACTAATTGAATCATATGAAAGTCAAACACATTCAAACAAATCTTTTTGAATCAAATGAAAGTCAAATGCATTCAACAAATCAAATTGAATCACTTAAAAGTCAACCACATTCAAACAAAGCTAAATAAATCTAATGGAAGGCAATCACATTCAAACAAAGCTATTTGAATCAAATGAAAGTCAAACACATTCAAACAATGCTGTCTGAATCAAATGAAAGTCAAATGCATTGAAAAAAGATAATTAAATCAAACGAAAGTCAAACACATTCAGACAAAGCTAATTGCATCAAATGATAGTCAAAAACATTCAAACAAAGCTAATTAAATCATATGAAAGTCAAATGCTTTCAAAAAAGCTAATTGAATCAACTAAAAGTCCAAAGAATTCAAACAAAGCTTTTGAATCAAATGATTGTCAAATGCATTCAACGAGGCTAATTGAATCATATGAAAGTCAAAAAAAACTTTTTTGAATCAAATGAAAGTCAATAGCATTCAACAAAGCAAATTGACTCAATTGAAAGTTAACCACATTCAAGCAAAGCTAATTGAATCAAATGAAAGTCAAACACATTTTAACAAAGCTATTTGAACAAAATGAAAGTCAAACACATTCAAGAAATGCTATTTGAATCAAATGAAAGTCAAACGCATTCAAAAAAGGTATTTAAATCAAGTGAAAGTCAAAAACATTCAAACAAAGCTATTTGAATCAAATAAAAGTCAAACAAATTCAAACAAAGCTTTTTGAATTAAATGAAAGTCAAATGCATTAAACAAAGCTAATTGATTCAAATGAAAGTCAATCACATTCAAACAAAGCTAATTTAATCAAATGAAAATCAAACACATTCAAACAAAGCTTTTTCGATCAAATGAAATTCAAATGCATTCAAAATAGCGATTTGAATCAAGTGAAAGTCAAACAAAGCTTTTTGACTCAAATGATTGTGAAATCCATTCAACGATGCTAATTGAATCATATGAAAGTCAAGCACATTCAAACAAATCTTTTTGAATCAACAAAAAGTCATATGCAATTAAAAAAAATTAATTAAATCAAGTGAAAGTCAAACACATTTAAACAAAGCTTTTTAAATCAAATGAAAGTTAAATGCATTCAACAAAGCTTATTGAATCAAATGAAAGTCAAAACATTCAAACAAAGCTAATTGCATCAAATGAAAGTCAAACACATTCGGACAAAGCTTTTTTAATTAAATAAAAGTTAAATGCATTCAAAAAAGCTAATTTAATCTAGTGAAAGTCAAACACATTCAAACAAAGCTTTTTTAATTAAGTGATTGTCATGTGCATTCCCACAAAGCTAATTGAATCAAATGAAAGTAAAACACATTCGAACAAAGCTTTTTGAATCAAATAAAAGTTAAATGTATTAAAAAAAGCTAATTGAATCAAGTGAAAGTCTAAGTAATTCAAACAAAGCTGTTTGAATAAAATGACTGTCAAATGCGTTCAATGATGCTAATTGAATCAAATGGAAGTCAAACACATTCAAACAAAGGTTTTTGAATCAAATGAAAGTCATATGCATTCAACAAAGCTAATTGAACCAAATGAAACTCAATGGCATTCTAACAAAGCTAATTGAATGAAATAAAAGTCAATAGCATTCTAACAAACCTAATTGAATCAAACGAAAGTCAATGGCATTCTAACAAACCTAATTGAATCAAATGAAAGTCAACCACATTCAAACAAAGCTAATTGAATCAAATGAAAGTTAACCACATTCAAACAAAGCTAATTTAAATCAAGTGAAATTCAAAACATTCAAACAAAGCTTTTTGAATCCGAAGAAAGTCAAATGAGTTCAAAAAAGCTAATTGAATCAAGTGAAAGTCAAACAAATTCAAACATAGCTTTTTGAATCAAATGATTGTCAAATGCATTCAACGATACTAATTGAATCATATGAAAGTCAAACACATTCAAACAAATCTTTTTGAATCAAATGAAAGTCAAATGCATTCAACAAATCAAATTGAATCACTTAAAAGTCAACCACATTCAAACAAAGCTAAATAAATCTAATGGAAGGCAATCACATTCAAACAAAGCTATTTGAATCAAATGAAAGTCAAACACATTCAAACAATGCTGTCTGAATCAAATGAAAGTCAAATGCATTGAAAAAAGATAATTAAATCAAACGAAAGTCAAACACATTCAGACAAAGCTAATTGCATCAAATGATAGTAAAAAACATTCAAACAAAGCTAATTAAATCATATGAAAGTCAAATGCTTTCAAAAAAGCTAATTGAATCAACTAAAAGTCCAAAGAATTCAAACAAAGCTTTTTGAATCAAATGATTGTCAAATGCATTCAACGAGGATAATTGAATCATATGACAGTCAAAAAAAACTTTTTGAATCAAATGAAAGTCAAATGCATTCAACAAAGCAAATTGACTCAATTGAAAGTTAACCACATTCAAGCAAAGCTAATTGAATCAAATGAAAGTCAAACACATTTTAACAAAGCTATTTGAACCAAATGAAAGTCAAACACATTCAAGAAATGCTATTTGAATCAAATGAAAGTCAAACGCATTCAAAAAAGGTATTTAAATCAAGTGAAAGTCAAAAACATTCAAACAAAGCTATTTGAATCAAATTAAAGTCAAACAAATTCAAACAAAGCTTTTTGAATTAAATGAAAGTCAAATGCATTAAACAAAGCTAATTGATTCAAATGAAAGTCAATCACATTCAAACAAAGCTAATTTAATCAAATGAAAATCAAACACATTCAAACAAAGCTTTTTCGATCAAATGAAATTCAAATGCATTCAAAATAGCGATTTGAATCAAGTGAAAGTCAAACAAAGCTTTTTGAATCAAATGATTGTGAAATCCATTCAACGATGCTAATTGAATCATATGAAAGTCAAGCACATTCAAACAAATCTTTTTGAATCAACAAAAAGTCATATGCAATTAAAAAAAATTAATTAAATCAAGTGAAAGTCAAACACATTTAAACAAAGCTTTTTTAAATCAAATGAAAGTTAAATGCATTCAACAAAGCTTATTGAATCAAATGAAAGTCAAACACATTCAAACAAAGCTAATTGCATCAAATGAAAGTCAAACACATTCGGACAAAGCTTTTTTAATTAAATAAAAGTTAAATGCATTCAAAAAGCTAATTTAATCTAGTGAAAGTCAAACACATTCAAACAAAGCTTTTTTAATTAAGTGATTGTCAAGTGCATTCCCACAAAGCTAATTGAATCAAATGAAAGTAAAACACATTCGAACAAAGCTTTTTGAATCAAATAAAAGTTAAATGTATTAAAATAAGCTAATTGAATCAAGTGAAAGTCTAAGTAATTCAAACAAAGCTTTTTAAATAAAATGACTGTCAAATGCGTTCAATGATGCTAATTGAATCAAATGGAAGTCAAACACATTCAAACAAAGGTTTTTGAATCAAATGAAAGTCATATGCATTCAACAAAGCTAATTGAACCAAATGAAACTCAATGGCATTCTAACAAAGCTAATTGAATGAAATAAAAGTCAATAGCATTCTAAAACCTAATTGAATCAAACGAAAGTCAATGGCATTCTAACAAACCTAATTGAATCAAATGAAAGTCAACCACATTCAAACAAAGCTAATTGAATCAAATGAAAGTTAACCACATTCAAACAAAGCTAATTTAAATCAAGTGAAATTCAAACACATTCAAACAAAGCTTTTTGAATCCGAAGAAAGTCAAATGAGTTCAAAAAAGCTAATTGAATCAAGTGAAAGTCAAACAAATTCAAACATAGCTTTTTGAATCAAATGATTGTCAAATGCATTCAACGATACTAATTGAATCATATGAAAGTCAAACACATTCAAACAAATCTTTTTGAATCAAATGAAAGTCAAATGCATTCAACAAATCAAATTGAATCACTTAAAAGTCAACCACATTCAAACAAAGCTAAATAAATCTAATGGAAGGCAATCACATTTCAAACAAAGCTATTTGAATCAAATGAAAGTCAAACACATTCAAACAATGCTGTCTGAATCAAATGAAAGTCAAATGCATTGAAAAAAGATAATTAAATCAAACGAAAGTCAAACACATTCAGACAAAGCTAATTGCATCAAATGATAGTAAAAAACATTCAAACAAAGCTAATTAAATCATATGAAAGTCAAATGCTTTCAAAAAGCTAATTGAATCAACTAAAAGTCCAAAGAATTCAAACAAAGCTTTTTGAATCAAATGATTGTCAAATGCATTCAACGAGGATAATTGAATCATATGACAGTCAAAAAAAAACTTTTTGAATCAAATGAAAGTCAAATGCATTCAACAAAGCAAATTGACTCAATTGAAAGTTAACCACATTCAAGCAAAGCTAATTGAATCAAATGAAAGTCAACACACATTTTAACAAAGCTATTTGAACCAAATGAAAGTCAAAACACATTCAAGAAATGCTATTTGAATCAAATGAAAGTCAAACGCATTCAAAAAAGGTATTTAAATCAAGTGAAAGTCAAAAACATTCAAACAAAGCTTTGAATCAAATTAAATTCAAACAAATTCAAACAAAGCTTTTTGAATTAAATGAAAGTCAAATGCATTAAACAAAGCTAATTGATTCAAATGAAAGTCAATCACATTCAAACAAAGCTAATTTAATCAAATGAAAATCAAACACATTCAAACAAAGCTTTTTCGATCAAATGAAATTCAAATGCATTCAAAATAGCGATTTGAATCAAGTGAAAGTCAAACAAAGCTTTTTGAATCAAATGATTGTGAAATCCATTCAACGATGCTAATTGAATCATATGAAAGTCAAGCACATTCAAACAAATCTTTTGAATCAACAAAAAGTCATATGCAATTAAAAAAAATTAATTAATCAAGTGAAAGTCAAACACATTTAAACAAAGCTTTTTAAATCAAATGAAAGTTAAATGCATTCAACAAAGCTTATTGAATCAAATGAAAGTCAAACACATTCAAACAAAGCTAATTGCATCAAATGAAAGTCAAACACATTCGGACAAAGCTTTTTTAATTAAATAAAAGTTAAATGCATTCAAAAAAGCTAATTTAATCTAGTGAAAGTCAAACACATTCAAACAAAGCTTTTTTAATTAAGTGATTGTCAAGTGCATTCCCACAAAGCTAATTGAATCAAATGAAAGTAAAACACATTCGAACAAAGCTTTTTGAATCAAATAAAAGTTAAATGTATTAAAATAAGCTAATTGAATCAAGTGAAAGTCTAAGTAATTCAAACAAAGCTGTTTGAATAAAATGACTGTCAAATGCGTTCAATGATGCTAATTGAATCAAATGGAAGTCAAACACATTCAAACAAAGGTTTTTGAATCAAATGAAAGTCATATGCATTCAACAAAGCTAATTGAACCAAATGAAACTCAATGGCATTCTAACAAAGCTAATTGAATGAAATAAAGTCAATAGCATTCTAACAAACCTAATTGAATCAAACGAAAGTCAATGGCATTCTAACAAACCTAATGAAATGAAAGTATTCAAACAAAGCTAATTGAATCAAATGAAAGTAACCACATTCAAACAAGCTAATTGAAATCAAGTGAAATTCAAACACATTCAAACATAGCTTTTTGAATCCGAAGAAAGTCAAATGAGTTCAAAAAAGCTAATTGAATCAAGTGAAAGTCAAACAAATTCAAACATAGCTTTTTGAATCAAATGATTGTCAAATGCATTCAACGATACTAATTGAATCATATGAAAGTCAAACACATTCAAACAAATCTTTTTGAATCAAATGAAAGTCAAATGCATTCAACAAATCAAATTGAATCACTTAAAAGTCAACCACATTCAAACAAAGCTAAATAAATCTAATGGAAGGCAATCACATTCAAACAAAGCTATTTGAATCAAATGAAAGTCAAACACATTCAAACAATGCTGTCTGAATCAAATGAAAGTCAAATGCATTGAAAAAAGATAATTAAATCAAACGAAAGTCAAACACATTCAGACAAAGCTAATTGCATCAAATGATAAAAAAAACATTCAAACAAAGCTAATTAAATCATATGAAAGTCAAATGCTTTCAAAAAAGCTAATTGAATCAACTAAAAGTCCAAAGAATTCAAACAAAGCTTTTTGAATCAAATGATTGTCAAATGCATTCAACGAGGATAATTGAATCATATGACAGTCAAAAAAAACTTTTTGAATCAAATGAAAGTCAAATGCATTCAACAAAGCAAATTGACTCAATTGAAAGTTAACCACATTCAAGCAAAGCTAATTGAATCAAATGAAAGTCAAACACATTTTAACAAAGCTATTTGAACCAAATGAAAGTCAAACACATTCAAGAAATGCTATTTGAATCAAATGAAAGTCAACGCATTCAAAAAAGGTATTTAAATCAAGTGAAAGTCAAAAACATTCAAACAAAGCTATTTGAATCAAATTAAAGTCAAACAAATTCAAACAAAGCTTTTTGAATTAAATGAAAGTCAAATGCATTAAACAAAGCTAATTGATTGATGTGGATCAAGAGGGAAATTCTTTTGAAGAGCCAATCATATTGGTTTTAAGGCCAATAGGGTTCGAGCTTGGAGTAAAGAATCAAGAATGGTTAACATGCGCAGCCATTGAAGAAGAAGTCAAGGACCAGTTGGGTTCCGACGACAACAGCGGTGGCGACGCGCCGATCTGGGTGCCACGCGCCGGCTTCCTAGCTCCGGCCTGAGTCCAGCTACACGGTGGTGGGCGCGTGTCGAGGATGGAGGCGCGTGAGGTGGTAGTTCGGCGGCAGTACAAAAAGAAAGATTTTCTTTACTTAGTTTTTTCTAGAGTTTTGCTTGCAAGTTTTTACCTTTCACTTGAAAGGGTTTTTCTTGGTTTAAGCAATTAGGATAAGTTTATTTTTCTGTCATTTAGTTGCTATAAACTTCATAAGGTGATTAGGAAAGTTTTTAGTTAGTTAGAGTTTGATTAGGAATAAACTACCTAGCAATCTTTTGATAGGATTGAAATTCTATCTTATGTAGGATTATTAGAATCCTATCTAGGTTAGATCTTCTACTTCTAGGAGGACTAGGAGACCTCTTTTGAGGCTTTTAAAAGCTTATTTTCGTGGCTTTGAAGAATAGATCAAAAACCAGAAAATTTAATACAAGTTTATTGTTTGTTTTGCTTAATTGCTTACAAATTCTTTTGCTAGTTTTCAATTCAAGGAGTTGGTTGAAGATTAGAACATTAAACACTTAGTGTCTAGGAGTAGGCTAAGAGTTTAATCTCAAAATAATTAGCGTCCAGGAGTGGGTTAATTAATTTGGGGATTCGAATCATAAGTTTCAGGAGTGATCTTGTGAGGAGAAATATCGGTTCGTTTTTATTCAATCTTAAAGAAATCCTTCAAGATTGGATCGTTACTTCAAGATTGTGGATTTTCTAAAATCTTGACTAAACAAGGGTTAGAATCCACATCAAATTGGTATCAGAGCTTGGTTGATACCACATCAAATTGGTATCAGATTTCAGGGGTTTTTGATCGTTCAACACTTCGTTCATCAAATCGCACTTGTTCTCGGATAACCAGTTTTTCTGTCAACTTCAGAAGGCTCGTTCTCCTTCGTTACAAGGTCTTTTCAGGTGATTCTTTTTTTGATTTTGAGTGAAATTTTGTCTACTTTCTGCTGTGAAATTTCGAAATTTTTCGAGTTCGTTTGCTATTAAACTGGACTGTTTTCCGCAACTGTGTCAGTTTTGGTCCGATTTAATACTTACTGCTCGTTGTGTGCAATTTTGTTCCAAGTTGTGTTGCGATTTTTGTGGGATATACCTGTGTGGATAAGGGTTCTTTTAAGTCTGTTTTTGTCTTATAATTATGGAGGAAGCTTTGAGCAAATCTATGGATGAATTTGCAAAGTTACTTCAAGGTCATAAAAAGAAGAAAAAACATGAAGATGATAACGTAGATTTTGGCTTTGGTAACAAACATATGCTTATGGAGCGACTGAATTTACATGAAGAAATTATTTTTCAAGGTCAACAAGATAGTTTGTTTCATACTCGATGCAAAGTTGTTGATAACTTGTAGGGTGATCATTGATAGTGGTTCATGTACCAATGTAGCATCTACAGAGATGGTTACTAAACTCCAACTTCCTACAAGAGAGCATGAAAAACCATATAAGTTGGGTTGGCTAGATAATTCTATGGGTTTTCATGTAGAACAACAAGCTTTGGTGAATTTCTCCATTCGCAATTACAAGGAAGAGTTATGGTGTGATATTATTCCTATGAGTGCTTGTCACCTTCTTTTAGGGAGACCATGGCAATTTGATCGACATGTTAAACATGATGTGTGGCCAACACATATTCGGTCAAGGTGGGAAACAAGAGGTTCAAACTTATGCCTTTAACTATTACTCCATGCCGCGTTAAAGTTAAAGAGATGGAGGAAGATTGTCAAAAGGATAAGGAAGAAGAACATGTAGGTGCTAAAGAGCTCGAAGAAAAGGTGAGTGAAACAATTGATGTTCCAATTGTGTGTGACGTTGTTCAAGATCAGATTATTCATAATGATCTACCAATGGTGGTGTCGGAAAAGGTTTTTGATACTATTGAGGAGCCATTCGTGAATCAAGATAATAATTTAATGGTTTCTTTAGAAGTGGTGGATTCATTAGGCATGCATAAAGAGAAGAAATTGTTAGTCATACATGAGAAAAATATCATGAAGCCTAAAGTGTTCTTATGGTCAACGTCGAAGACCAAGGACCAATTTGAGAATTGGTTGTTTCTAAAATATTGCCTTGCTCGTGGTGATGTTGTTACATTGCTTAAAATTGCTAGCGTTGAGGTAATAGTTCTTTTGGCTTGTATTCGTCGAATTTGGATGGTTTCATGGAATTGTTCTCCTTACATGGATGATGCGAATTTGAGGACAAATTCTTTTGAAGAGGGGGAGAATGATGTGGATCAAGAGGGAAATTCTTTTGAAGAGCCAATCATATTGGTTTTAAGGCCAATTAGGGTTCGAGCTTGGAGTAAAGAATCAAGAATGGTTAACATGCGCAGCCATTGAAGAAGAAGTCAAGGACCAGTTGGGTTCCGACGACAACAGCGGTGGCGACGCGCCGATCTGGGTGCCACGCGCCGGCTTCCTAGCTCCGGCCTGAGTCCAGCTACACGGTGGTGGGGCGCGTGTCGAGGATGGAGGCGCGTGAGGTGGTAGTTCGGGGCAGTACAAAAAGAAAGATTTTCTTTACTTAGTTTTTTTCTAGAGTTTTGCTTGCAAGTTTTTACCTTTCACTTGAAAGGGTTTTTCTTGGTTTAAGCAATTAGGATAAGTTTTATTTTCTGTCATTTAGTTGTTATAAACTTCATAAGGTGATTAGGAAAGTTTTTAGTTAGTTAGAGTTTGATTAGGAATAAACTACCTAGCAATCTTATCTTTGATAGGATTGAAATTCTATCTTATGTAGGATTATTAGAATCCTATCTAGGTTAGATCTTCTACTTCTAGGAGGACTAGGAGACCTCTTTTGAGGCTTTTAAAAGCTTATTTTTCGTGGCTTTGAAGAATAGATCAAAAACCAGAAAATTTAATACAAGTTTTATTGTTTGTTTTGCTTAATTGCTTACAAATTTTGCTAGTTTTCAATTTCAAGGAGTTGGTTGAAGATTAGAACATTAAACACTTAGTGTCTAGGAGTAGGCTAAGAGTTTAATCTCAAAATAATTAGCGTCCAGGAGTGGGTTAATTAATTTGGGGATTCGAATCATAAGTTTCAGGAGTGATCTTGTGAGGAGAAATATCGGTTCGTTTTTATTCAATCTTAAAGAAATCCTTCAAGATTGGATCGTTACTTCAAGATTGTGGATTTTCTAAAATCTTGACTAAACAAGGGGTTAGAATCCACATCATTGATTCAAATGAAAGTCAATCACATTCAAACAAAGCTAATTTAATCAAATGAAAATCAAACACATTCAAACAAAGCTTTTTTCGATCAAATGAAATTCAAATGCATTCAAAATAGCGATTTGAATCAAGTGAAAGTCAAACAAAGCTTTTTGAATCAAATGATTGTGAAATCCATTCAACGATGCTAATTGAATCATATGAAAGTCAAGCACATTCAAACAAATCTTTTTGAATCAACAAAAAGTCATATGCAATTAAAAAAAATTAATTAAATCAAGTGAAAGTCAACACATTTAAACAAAGCTTTTTAAATCAAATGAAAGTTAAATGCATTCAACAAAGCTTATTGAATCAAATGAAAGTCAAACACATTCAAACAAGCTAATTGCATCAAATGAAAGTCAAACACATTCGGACAAAGCTTTTTTAATTAAATAAAAGTTAAATGCATTCAAAAAGCTAATTTAATCTAGTGAAAGTCAAACACATTCAAACAAAGCTTTTTTAATTAAGTGATTGTCAAGTGCATTCCCACAAAGCTAATTGAATCAAATGAAAGTAAAACACATTCGAACAAAGCTTTTTGAATCAAATAAAAGTTAAATGTATTAAAAAAAGCTAATTGAATCAAGTGAAAGTCTAAGTAATTCAAACAAAGCTTTTTGAATAAAATGACTGTCAAATGCGTTCAATGATGCTAATTGAATCAAATGAAGTCAAACACATTCAAACAAAGGTTTTTGAATCAAATGAAAGTCATATGCATTCAACAAAGCTAATTGAACCAAATGAAACTCAATGGCATTCTAACAAAGCTAATTGAATGAAATAAAAGTCAATAGCATTCTAACAAACCTATTGAATCAAACGAAAGTCAATGGCATTCTAACAAACCTAATTGAATCAAATGAAAGTCAACCACATTCAAACAAAGCTAATTGAATCAAATGAAAGTTAACCACATTCAAACAAAGCTAATTTAAATCAAGTGAAATTCAAACACATTCAAACAAAGCTTTTTGAATCCAAAGAAAGTCAAATGAGTTCAAAAAAGCTAATTGAATCAAGTGAAAGTCAAACAAATTCAAACATAGCTTTTTGAATCAAATGATTGTCAAATGCATTCAACGATACTAATTGAATCATATGAAAGTCAAACACATTCAAACAAATCTTTTTGAATCAAATGAAAGTCAAATGCATTCAACAAATCAAATTGAATCACTTAAAAGTCAACCACATTCAAACAAAGCTAAATAAATCTAATGGAAGGCAATCACATTCAAACAAAGCTATTTGAATCAAATGAAAGTCAAACACATTCAAACAATGCTGTCTGAATCAAATGAAAGTCAAATGCATTGAAAAAAGATAATTAAATCAAACGAAAGTCAAACACATTCAGACAAAGCTAATTGCATCAAATGAAAGTCAAAAACATTCAAACAAAGCTAATTAAATCATATGAAAGTCAAATGCTTTCAAAAAAGCTAATTGAATCAACTAAAAGTCCAAAGAATTCAAACAAAGCTTTTTGAATCAAATGATTGTCAAATGCATTCAACGAGGCTAATTGAATCATATGACAGTCAAACAAAACTTTTTGAATCAAATGAAAGTCAAATGCATTCAACAAAGCAAATTGACTCAATTGAAAGTTAACCACATTCAAGCAAAGCTAATTGAATCAAATGAAAGTCAAACACATTTTAACAAAGCTATTTGAACCAAATGAAAGTCAAACACATTCAAGAAATGCTATTTGAATCAAATGAAAGTCAAACGCATTCAAAAAAGGTATTTAAATCAAGTGAAAGTCAAAAACATTCAAACAAAGCTATTTGAATCAAATTAAAGTCAAACAAATTCAAACAAAGCTTTTTGAATTAAATGAAAGTCAAATGCATTAAACAAAGCTAATTGATTCAAATGAAAGTCAATCACATTCAAACAAAGCTAATTTAATCAAATGAAAATCAAACACATTCAAACAAAGCTTTTTCAATCAAATGAAATTCAAATGCATTCAAAATAGCGATTTGAATCAAGTGAAAGTCAAACAAAGCTTTTTGAATCAAATGATTGTCAAATCCATTCAACGATGCTAATTGAATCATATGAAAGTCAAGCACATTCAAACAAATCTTTTTGAATCAACAAGTCATATGCAATTAAAAAAAAGTAATTAAATCAAGTGAAAGTCAAAACACATTTAAACAAAGCTTTTTAAATCAAATGAAAGTTAAATGCATTCAACAAAGCTTATTGAATCAAATGAAAGTCAAACACATTCAAACAAAGCTAATTGCATCAAATGAAAGTCAAACACATTCGGACAAAGCTTTTTTAATAAATAAAAGTTAAATGCATTCAAAAAAGCTAATTTAATCTAGTGAAAGTCAAACACATTCAAACAAAGCTTTTTAATTAAGTGATTGTCAAGTGCATTCCCACAAAGCTAATTGAATCAAATGAAAGTAAAACACATTCGAACAAAGCTTTTTGAATCAAATAAAATTTAAATGCATTCAAAAAAGCTAATTGAATCAAGTGAAAGTCTAAGTAATTCAAACAAAGCTTTTGAATAAAATGACTGTCAAATGCGTTCAACGATGCTAATTGAATCAAATGAAAGTCCAACACATTTTAAAAAGCTATTTGAACCAAATGAAAGTCAAACACATTCAAGAAATGCTATTTGAATCAAATGAAAGTCAAACGCATTCAAAAAAGGTATTTAAATCAAGTGAAAGTCAAAAAACATTCAAACAAAGCTATTTGAATCAAATTAAAGTCAAACAAATTCAAACAAAGCTTTTTGAATTAAATGAAAGTCAAATGCATTAAACAAAGCTAATTGATTCAAATGAAAGTCAATCACATTCAAACAAAGCTAATTTAATCAAATGAAAATCAATCACATTCAAACAAAGCTTTTTCAATCAAATGAAATTCAAATGCATTCAAAATAGCGATTTGAATCAAGTGAAAGTCAAACAAAGCTTTTTGAAACAAATGATTGTCAAATCCATTCAACGATGCTAATTGAATCATATGAAAGTCAAGCACATTCAAACAAATCTTTTTGAATCAACTGAAAGTCAAATGCAATTTAAAAAAAAGTAATTAAATAAAGTGAAAGTCAAAACATTTAAACAAAGCTTTTTAAATCAAATGAAAGTTAAATGCATTCAAAAAAGCTAATTGAATCAAGTGAAAGTCAATTCAAACAAAGTTTTGAATCAAATGACTGTTAAATTCAACGATGCTAATTGAATCAAATGAAAGTCAAATGCATTAAAAAAGATAATTAAATCAAACGAAAGTCAAACACATTCAGACAAAGCTAATTGCATCAAATGAAAGTCAAAAACATTCAAACAAAGCTAATTAAATCATATGAAAGTCAAATGCTTTCAAAAAAGCTAATTGAATCAACTAAAAGTCCAAAGAATTCAAACAAAGCTTTTTGAATCAAATGATTGTCAAATGCATTCAACGAGGCTAATTGAATCATATGACAGTCAAACAAAACTTTTTGAATCAAATGAAAGTCAAATGCATTCAACAAAGCAAATTGACTCAATTGAAAGTTAACCACATTCAAGCAAAGCTAATTGAATCAAATGAAAGTCAAACACATTTTAACAAAGCTATTTGAACCAAATGAAAGTCAAACACATTCAAGAAATGCTATTTGAATCAAATGAAAGTCAAACGCATTCAAAAAAGGTATTTAAATCAAGTGAAAGTCAAAAACATTCAAACAAAGCTATTTGAATCAAATTAAAGTCAAACAAATTCAAACAAAGCTTTTTGAATTAAATGAAAGTCAAATGCATTAAACAAAGCTAATTTCAAATGAAAGTCAATCACATTCAAACAAAGCTAATTTAATCAAATGAAAATCAAACACATTCAAACAAAGCTTTTTCAATCAAATGAAATTCAAATGCATTCAAAATAGCGATTTGAATCAAGTGAAAGTCAAACAAAGCTTTTTGAATCAAATGATTGTCAAATCCATTCAACGATGCTAATTGAATCATATGAAAGTCAAGCACATTCAAACAAATCTTTTTGAATCAACTAAAAGTCAATGCAATTAAAAAAAAGTAATTAAATCAAGTGAAAGTCAAACACATTTAAACAAAGCTTTTTAAATCAAATGAAAGTTAAATGCATTCAACAAAGCTATTGAATCAAATGAAAGTCAACACATTCAAACAAAGCTAATTGCATCAAATGAAAGTCAAAACACATTCGGACAAAGCTTTTTTAATAAAATAAAAGTTAAATGCATTCAAAAAAGCTAATTTAATCTAGTGAAAGTCAAACCATTCAAACAAAGCTAAGTGATTGTCAAGTGCATTCCCACAAAGCTAATTGAATCAAATGAAAGTCAAACACATTCAAACAAAGCTTTTTGAATCAAATAAAAGTTAAATGCATTCAAAAAAGCTAATTGAATCAAAGTGAAAGTCTAAGTAATTCAAACAAAGCTTTTTTGAATAAAATGACTGTCAAATGCATTCAACGATGCTAATTGAATCAAATGAAAGTCCAACACATTTAAACAAAGCTATTTGAACCAAATGAAAGTCAAACACATTCAAGAAATGCTATTTGAATCAAATGAAAGTCAAACGCATTCAAAAAAGGTATTTAAATCAAGTGAAAGTCAAAAACATTCAAACAAAGCTATTTGAATCAAATTAAAGTCAAACAAATTCAAACAAAGCTTTTTGAATTAAATGAAAGTCAAATGCATTAAACAAAGCTAATTGATTCAAATGAAAGTCAATCACATTCAAACAAAGCTAATTTAATCAAATGAAAATCAAACACATTCAAACAAAGCTTTTTCAATCAAATGAAATTCAAATGCATTCAAAATAGCGATTTGAATCAAGTGAAAGTCAAACAAAGCTTTTTGAATCAAATGATTGTCAAATCCATTCAACGATGCTAATTGAATCATATGAAAGTCAAGCACATTCAAACAAATCTTTTTGAATCAACTGAAAGTCAAATGCAATTAAATAAAAGTAATTAAATCAAGTGAAAGTCAATTACATTTAAAAAAAGCTTTTAAATCAAATGAAAGTTAAATGATTCAAAAAAAGCTAATTGAATCAAGTGAAAGTCTAGGTAATTCAAACAAAGCTTTTTGAATCAAATGACTGTCAAATGCGTTCAACGATGCTAATGAATCAAATGAAAGTCAAACACATTCAAACAAAGCTTTTTGAATCAAATGAAAGTCATATGCATTCAACAAAGCTAATTGAATCAAATGAAAGTCAATGGCATTCTAACAAACCTAATTGAATCAAACAAAGTCAATGGCATTCTAACAAACCTAATTGAATCAAATGAAATCAACCACATTCAAACAAAGCTAATTGAATCAAATGAAAGTTAACCACATTCAACAAAGCTAATTTAAATCAAGTGAAAATTCAAACACATTCAAACAAAGCTTTTTGAATCCAAAGAAAGTCAAATGAGTTCAAAAAGCTAATTGAATCAAGTGAAAGTCAAACAAAATTCAAACATAGCTTTTTGAATCAAATGATTGTCAAATGCATTCAACGATACTAATTGAATCATATGAAAGTCAAACACATTCAAACAAATCTTTTTGAATCAAATGAAAGTCAAATGCATTCAACAATCAAATTGAATCATTAAAAGTCAACCACATTCAAACAAGCTAATTAAATCCAATGGAAGGCAAACACATTCAAACAAAGCTATTTGAATCAAATGAAAGTCAAACACATTCAAACAATGCTATCTGAATCAAATGAAAGTCAAATGCATTGAAAAAAGATAATTAAATCAAACGAAAGTCAAACACATTCAGACAAAGCTAATTGCATCAAATGAAAGTCAAAAACATTCAAACAAAGCTAATTAAATCATATGAAAGTCAAATGCTTTCAAAAAAGCTAATTGAATCAACTAAAAGTCCAAAGAATTCAAACAAAGCTTTTGAATCAAATGATTGTCAAATGCATTCAACGAGGCTAATTGAATCATATGACAGTCAAACAAAACTTTTTGAATCAAATGAAAGTCAAATGCATTCAACAAAGCAAATTGACTCAATTGAAAGTTAACCACATTCAAGCAAAGCTAATTGAATCAAATGAAAGTCAAACACATTTTAAACAAAGCTATTTGAACCAAATGAAAGTCAAACACATTCAAGAAATGCTATTTGAATCAAATGAAAGTCAAACGCATTCAAAAAAGGTATTTAAATCAAGTGAAAGTCAAAAACATTCAAACAAAGCTATTTGAATCAAATTAAAGTCAAACAAATTCAAACAAAGCTTTTTGAATTAAATGAAAGTCAAATGCATTAAACAAAGCTAATTGATTCAAATGAAAGTCAATCACATTCAAACAAAGCTAATTTAATCAAATGAAAATCAAACACATTCAAACAAAGCTTTTTCAATCAAATGAAATTCAAATGCATTCAAAATAGCGATTTGAATCAAGTGAAAGTCAAACAAAGCTTTTTGAATCAAATGATTTTCAAATCCATTCAACGATGCTAATTGAATCATATGAAAGTCAAGCACATTCAAACAAATCTTTTTGAATCAACTAAAAGTCATATGCAATTAAAAAAAAGTAATTAAATCAAGTGAAAGTCAAACACATTTAAACAAAAGCTTTTTAAATCAAATGAAAGTTAAATGCATTCAACAAAGCTTATTGAATCAAATGAAAGTCAAACACATTCAAACAAAGCTAATTGCATCAAATGAAAGTCAAACACATTCGGACAAAGCTTTTTTAATAAAATAAAAGTTAAATGCATTCAAAAAAGCTAATTTAATCTAGTGAAAGTCAAACACATTCAAACAAAGCTTTTTTAATTAAGTGATTGTCAAGTGCATTCCCACAAAGCTAATTGAATCAAATGAAAGTCAAACACATTCGAACAAAGCTTTTTGAATCAAATAAAAGTTAAATGCATTCAAAAAAGCTAATTGAATCAAAGTGAAAGTCTAAGTAATTCAAACAAAGCTTTTTGAATAAAATGACTGTCAAATGCATTCAACGATGCTAATTGAATCAAATGAAAGTCCAACACATTTTAACAAAGCTATTTGAACCAAATGAAAGTCAAACACATTCAAGAAATGCTATTTGAATCAAATGAAAGTCAAACGCATTCAAAAAAAGGTATTTAAATCAAGTGAAAGTCAAAAACATTCAAAACAAAGCTATTTGAATCAAATTAAAGTCAAACAAATTCAAACAAAGCTTTTTGAATTAAATGAAAGTCAAATGCATTAAACAAAGCTAATTGATTCAAATGAAAGTCAATCACATTCAAACAAAGCTAATTTAATCAAATGAAAATCAATCACATTCAAACAAAGCTTTTTCAATCAAATGAAATTCAAATGCATTCAAAATAGCGATTTGAATCAAGTGAAAGTCAAACAAAGCTTTTTGAAACAAATGATTGTCAAATCCATTCAACGATGCTAATTGAATCATATGAAAGTCAAGCACATTCAAACAAATCTTTTTGAATCAACTGAAAGTCAAATGCAATTTAAAAAAAGTAATTAAATAAAGTGAAAGTCAATTACATTTAAACAAAGCTTTTTAAATCAAATGAAAGTTAAATGCATTCAAAAAAGCTAATTGAATCAAGTGAAAGTCTAGGTAATTCAAACAAAGTTTTTTGAATCAAATCACTGTTAAATGCGTTCAACGATGCTAATTGAATCAAATGAAAGTCAAATGCATTGAAAAAAGATAATTAAATCAAACGAAAGTCAAACACATTCAGACAAAGCTAATTGCATCAAATGAAAGTCAAAAACATTCAAACAAAGCTAATTAAATCATATGAAAGTCAAATGCTTTCAAAAAAGCTAATTGAATCAACTAAAAGTCCAAAAGAATTCAAACAAAGCTTTTTGAATCAAATGATTGTCAAATGCATTCAACGAGGCTAATTGAATCATATGACAGTCAAACAAAACTTTTTGAATCAAATGAAGTCAAATGCATTCAACAAAGCAAATTGACTCAATTGAAAGTTAACCACATTCAAGCAAAGCTAATTGAATCAAATGAAAGTCAAACACATTTTAACAAAGCTATTTGAACCAAATGAAAGTCAAACACATTCAAGAAATGCTATTTGAATCAAATGAAAGTCAAACGCATTCAAAAAAGGTATTTAAATCAAGTGAAAGTCAAAAACATTCAAACAAAGCTATTTGAATCAAATTAAAGTCAAACAAATTCAAACAAAGCTTTTTGAATTAAATGAAAGTCAAATGCATTAAACAAAGCTAATTGATTCAAATGAAAGTCAATCACATTCAAACAAAGCTAATTTAATCAAATGAAAATCAAACACATTCAAACAAAGCTTTTTCAATCAAATGAAATTCAAATGCATTCAAAATAGCGATTTGAATCAAGTGAAAGTCAAACAAAGCTTTTTGAATCAAATGATTGTTAAATCCATTCAACGATGCTAATTGAATCATATGAAAGTCAAGCACATTCAAACAAATCTTTTTGAATCAACTAAAAGTCATATGCAATTAAAAAAAAGTAATTAAATCAAGTGAAAGTCAAACACATTTAAACAAAGCTTTTTAAAT